>NW_019946858.1:24078-27066 GCF_002910315.2 Salvelinus sp. IW2-2015 | reverse complement strand
TCTCGAGAGTCTGATAGTATGCACGCGCGTTCGCTCTCATCTCTGGTGCTGTCTTTCAGACCCGAGCAGGCTACAGTAGAGTCGGTGCTGATCTGCTAATGCTTATGGTACTCGAGAGCATCATAACGGTGGCGCCTCTGGTGTTGCTAGGTCTACTCAAGACACCGACGAGTAAACACGGGCGGCGTGTGTAGAATCCATCGTAGTAGTGAGTCACGCACCGGCGCTTCGCATGCAAATCATGTCATCAGAGATTGGGTGGACAGATTAGAGAGAGTAGGTGGGGGGAGAACAGACAGAGAGAGAGGTGACTAGAGAGGGGGTGAGAACAGACGGAAGAGGGGGTGAGACAGACAAGAGAGAGAGATAGGGTGAGAGACAGACAGATAGAGAGGGGGATTGGCCAAGCTCGATGAGTAGGGAGAAGAGAGGGAGGGGGTGAGACAGACTAGAGAGAGATAGGTTTGGGGTTGAGAGCAGAACAAGGTAGAAGAGGGGGGGAAGTTACAAGAGAGAGGGGGTGAGCACAGAACTGAGAGGGTGAGAGCGATGACGAGAAGTTTGTTATGTGGGGGGTGAGACGCAGGAGAGAGGGGGTGGAGACATGACAGAGAGAGGGGGTGAGCGAGACGAGAAAGAGAGGAGAGAGAAGAGAGAAGGAGAGGTGAGAGACAGAGAGGAGAGGGGGGGTGAGAATTCAGAGAGAGGGGGTGAGACAGACAGAGAGAGAGGAGAGAGGTGAGGGGAGGGGGAAGAGGGAAAGAGAAGGGGTTGAGAGGAAAAGAGAAAGAGAGGGGTGAGAGAACAGAGAGAGAGAGGGTGAGAGAAGAGCAGGAGAAGGTGGAGGGGAGGGGTCAGACCCAGAGAGAGAAGAAGCTGGAGGGGCGACGAGAGAGAGAAGGCTGGAGGGGCAGACAGAGAGAGAGATCGGCTCTACATATTCGGTTCATAAATCACGACTGAGGAAATGACGAAGACTTAATGAATCGCCTTATCAGGAAGTCCATAAAGGAATATTGGATTTGCCATTTCGAAACAACTCTTTGGTTCATCATAAGCCCGGCCCAGATCCTTGACAAGCGATCCATGCCAGACCGCTCGATAGACACCAGTCAATAATCTCTCCGCATGTATCGCCTTCATTTCTCCAGCCATCAAAACACTGAGTCAACACCGCGGTATTGGAGTCAAGAKGAACAAGACGAACACRAGCCAAAAACCTGCGGTTGTCGTGAAAGCCCCTGCTAGTCTCGTTAGCGTAGCACTCATCCTCTCTGTTCGTTCCGTCTGTCTCTTCCACTTGCCAAATCCAGGACCGTTCGAGAGGCGAGAGGAGAGTGAGCTCCATGAACTTTACTAAGCTCAGCGAGAAGCCTTGGCTAGGGCCCAGAGGAACCAGGCTCTTTGCCTGATGGATCTAACTCATCACGAGGGGGAAAAGACAGTTGCTGTATATCAGAGCACTTCCTCATTGGTTCAACTGTTTAATCTACTCAATGTTTGCTGTGTGTATCCAATTCAGTATACCTTGATAGTTTACAGTGCCAGTGTCCTAATGTAACCTTCCACCTCTTCTCAACGACATCCATCAAGCTCTCTCATTACCACACTATCAATCTGAAGTACCCTCACAGGAACCTCTGCTATCCAACTGTTGGTCCATGGAAACTGCGGAGGAATCCATAAAGAGGTGAGCCGGCTCACCTGCCAATGAGATAAGTGGAACCGAGGGCCCCTTCGTGTTTTTTATTTGATCATTGTAGATGCGGCACATTTCCCACTGGAGAGATTCCAAGCACCATAATCTGACATCCAGCCACTCATAMAATCTACATTTAGAGTGGACCTCGGGTATCTTTTCTGATGACAACTCAACAATCACCTTTCCCACAACGCAGCAAGCCATCCAAATAGACCTGCAAATATTTCACAAGACAACTTTGGGGTCTGGGGGGGACTGAGTGTACGCCAGGGGAGCTTAGAAGAGGACGCAAGTGTGTTGTGCAAGTGAGTTGTTTGTCAGAGTTATTTTATTTGTATTTATTGGTTGGGGGTTTTGGGTCTAAAACTGGGATATTTCTGGAAAATACCCCCCCAAAAAACTTCACATTAGCATTAGTGTCAGCGTCATCATCCCTCRGGGCTTGGTGATGATTGTAGCATTAGCACAAATGACTGGGCAAATAACCGCAGTCCCAGTCCCTCCTCCAAATCAGTACAAATTGCGGCCAAATTACGTTTCCCTTGCTAGACACCATTCACCGTGGGTGACTCATGTGCTAGTCATGCTAATGTAGCGGGACAGGGCGCTGGCGCAATTCAGGTTAGCGTTTTTTACCCCTCGGGCCCTGACTGCTCTTCCTATGCTCCCCTGTGGTTGAGTTCATCTCCCTACCCACAACCCCCCACTCCCACTTCACTGAGTGCATCACTCGAGTCATGTGACTAGTGTAGCATGAGTTGGGAAAATAGAGGAACCGTTTAGTACACAGCACGGGTAGATTGAGGTCATGCCTTGTTTTATGTGTTATATTGCACACGCTTTTATGACATAATAATGGAATGCCTGGCCTCAAGGAGTTTTACAATGTATGGCATTTATACATAATCATGACTGTGCAGCTCCTATTTGGCCATGGATGCATGCAGCCATTTTGTGCCAGAACGCATAATAATGCCAACACAGTCTACAATGGCAATGACACAGCAGTGTGTGTGTGTGTGTGTGTGTGTGTGTGTGTGTGTGTGTGTGTGTGTGTGTGTGTGTGTGTGTGTGTGTGTGTGTGTGCGTGCGTGTCGTGGTTGCGTGGTGTTGCTGTGTTTGTGTTTGCATGCTTGCCTACAGTACTTGCACCCGCTTGCTTGCGTGCATGTACTATGTATACAACAATAATCCCCAGAAATACAACCACACTTTAATCCTAATTAACACTCACCCTAATTAACCAACCAGGCATCTCATTCGTTCAGGGTAGGCATCTCTCCTCG
>NW_019946858.1:16904-20200 GCF_002910315.2 Salvelinus sp. IW2-2015 | reverse complement strand
CTGGCACCTACCCCATGGTGGGAGTGTGAAGCCTGTCTGAATGGTCCCCTAATTCTCTCTCTCTCTCCCCTCTCCTTCCTCCCGCTCTCCACCCTTAGGAGTGCGACGCTGTGTGTGTGCATGTTCCTTGGTTCTGTAATTGAATGTGTCTGAAATCACACTGCCCTCCTCCTCTCTCTCTCTCTCACACACACCACCTCCCAGTCTCCTAATTATCTCCTGGTTTTAATTAGGCCCCGTGCGGAGAGAGAAGACTCTCCCAGGAGTGTTGTGTGTGAGCACGTGTAACTGAGTGTGTGTTTCCTAGAGGGTGTGCAGAAGGTAGATGAGTGTGTGTTTCCTAGAGGGTGTGCAGAAGGTAGATGAGTGTGGTTTCCTAGAGGGTTGCAGAAGGTAGATGAGTGTTGTGTTTTTCCTAGAGGGTTGCAGATGGTAGATGAGTGTGTGTTTCTAGAGGGTGTGCAAGGTAGAATGAGTGTGTGTTTCCTAGAGGGTTGTGGCAGAAGGTAGATGAGTGTGTCCATCTCTTCTCCGGGACATTCTGATACACTGTATCCACAAGCAGTGCATTTTCCTCACAGCTCTCCAGTCATTCAAACCATCTGTCAGTAACTATCCCTTCAACAGTATACCTAAACCTGCTTGATGCATTCAACTATGTTTTAGCCATTGATTTTGGCAAAGATCTCTATAGACTCCACAGTTCTGTGTTGTGTGTGCATGTGTGTGTGTGTCTGTGTTAGTGTGTGTGTGTGTGTGTGTGTGTGTGTGGTGTGTGGTGTGTGTGTGTGTGTGTGTGTGTGTGTGTGTGTGTGTGTGTGTGTGGTGTGTGTGTGTGTGTGTGTGTGTGTGTGTGTGTGTGTGTGTGTGTGTGTGTGTGGTGTGTGTGTTGTGTGTGTGTGTGTGTGTGTGTTGTGTGTGTGTTGTGGTGTGTGTGTGTGTGCCTGCATGCGCGTGCGTGCATGTGTGAACATACATGGGTGAACGTGTGTGCTCGCACACGTGTGTGTGTCTCAGCAGTCGTTATTTTTGTATTTTGTCCGTATCAGGGCAGCAACAACATGGGTAGTCTCCAGTCTCCATATAGTACAGTTGTATTATTATTTAAAAATGGAAGAGCATTAAAGATAAATCACAATCAGTAAAAAATATATACACTACTGATTAAAAGTTTTTGAACACCTACTCATTCAAGGGTTTTTATTTATTTTTATTATTTTCTACATTGTAGAATAATAGTGAAGACATCAACACTATGAAATAACACATATGGAATCATGTAGTAACCAAAAAAGTGTTAAACATATCTAAATATATTTTATATTTGAGATTCTTCAAATAGCCAGCTTTGCAGACTCTTGGCATTCTCTCAACCAGCTTCACATGGAATGCTTTTCCAACAATCTTGAAGGAGTTCCCACATATGCTGAGCACTTGTTGGCTGCTTTTCCTTCACTCTGTGATCCGACTCATCCCAAACCATCTCAATTTGGTTGAGGTCAGGAGATTTTGGAGGCAAGGTCATCTGTTGCAGCACTCCATCACTCTCCTTTTTGGTAAAATATCCCTTACACAGCCTGGAGGTGTGTTGGGTCATTGTCCTGTTGAAAAACAAATGATAGTCCCACAAAGCCCAAACCAGATGGGATGATGTATCGCTGCAGAATGCTGTGGAGCAATGCTGGTAAAGTGTGCCTTGAATTCTAAATAAATCACAGCAAAGCACCCCCACACCATAGCACCTCCTCCTCCATGCTTTATGGTGGGAAATAATACATGCGGAGATCATCCGTTCACCCACACCGTGTCTCACAAAGACACGACGGTTGGAACCAAAAATCTCAAATTCTGACTCATCAGACRAAAGGACAGATTTCCACCGGTCTAATGTCCATTGCTCGTGTTTCTTGGCCCAAGCATGTCTCTTCTTATTATTGGTGTCCTTTAGTAGTGGTTTCTTTGCAGCAATTCGACCATGAAGACCTGATACACTGAACAGTTGATGTTGAGATGTGTCGGTTATTTGAACTCCGTGAAGCATTTATTTGATCTTATCCTCTGCAGCAGAGGTATCTCTGGCTCTTCAATTCCTGTGGCGGTCCTCATGAGAGCCAGTTTCATAATAGCGCTTGATGATTTTTGCGACTGCACTTGAAGAAACTTTCAAAGTTCTTGAAATGTTCCATATTGACTGACCGCTTTGCTTATTTGAGCTGTTCTTGCCATAATATGGACTTGGTCTTTTACCAAATAGGGCTATCTTCAGTTTACCCCCCATACTTTGTCACAACACAACTGATTGGCTCAAGCGCATTAAGAAGGAAAGAAATTCCACACACTTACTTTTAAGAAGGCACACCTTTTAATTGAAATGCATTCCAGGTGACTACCTCATGAAGCTGGTTGAGAGAATGCCAAGGAAATATGGAGAAAGCTTATATATCTATCTAAATAATAACATATCACAAGTTTGGTACTGGCCATCTAGCAGATCTTTTCATTCTGGGACTATGAGACGGCACCATACGGGTGAAGGAAATAGGAATCACCAGGTGCTTCTTGCCGTGGGACGAGCTTCTGAGTGACTTCTCTTTAAAAGACACTATCTCGCTCAAAAGAGCTATGCATTTTATTTTGGTTCCCTCCTTCCTGAAATATAAATACAATATATGACAAATTTGGAAAGTGAGATCAGAACCTGGGTTCACGATACTATTGAAATCATTTCTAAACTTCCTGCCGCTCACTGAGGCTTGACAGTGGATACCAGGGCCCGTGCACAGACCCTTTTCGATGGGCAGAGTACCAAAATGAAAAAGGGGCACATACCGAGAACTTGAAATGCAATCACAACAAGCCGGTCTCAAACTAGACACACAAAGCCTCTATAGCAAACTATACACTATATATATTTTGGATAGCATATTTATTACAAATTGTAAAGCCAAAGTATTTACAGTGCCATCCAAGACACAACTGATTGAATCGGGAAAGAAAGAGGTGGGATAAAATCAGCTAATTCTGAATATAGATCATTGATATAAATCTGCTAGTTAGCTAGCTTGATATACACTACCGGTCAAAAGTTTTAGAACACCTACCATTCAAGGTTTTTCTATATTTTGACTATTTTCTACATTGTATAATAATAGTGAAGACATCACAACTATTGAAATAACACAATACGGTCAATGATATAGTAACAAAGAAGTGTTAAACAAATCCAAATATGTTATTATATTTGAGGATTCTTCAAATAGGCCACACCTTTGCTTGGATGGACGCTTTTTCACACT
>NW_019946858.1:13730-14716 GCF_002910315.2 Salvelinus sp. IW2-2015 | reverse complement strand
AAATAGTCCGGCTGGCCATTTGATTAAGTGTTCAGCAGTCTTATGGTTTGGGGGTAGAAGCTGTTAAGGGGCCTTTTGGTCCTAGACTTGGCGCTCTGGTACCACTTGCCCTGTGGTAGCAGAGAGAACATTCTATGACTTGGGTGACTGGAGTCTTTGACAATTTTTTGGACTTCCTCTGACACCGCCTAGTATATATGTCCTGGATGGCAGGAAGCTTGGCCCCAGTGATGTACTGGGCCGTACGAACTACCCTCTGTAGGGCCTAACGGTCTGATGCCGAGTAGTTGCCATACCAGGCGGTGATGCAACGTTTTGAGGATCTGAGGACCCATGCCAAATCTTTTCAGTCTCCTGAGGGGGAAAAGGCGTTGTCGTGCCCTCTTCACGACTGTCTTGGTGTGTTTGGACCACGATAGTTCGTTGGTGATGTGGACACCAAGAAACTTGAAACTCTTGACCCGCTCCACTACAGCCCCGTTGATATTAATGGAGATCTGTTCGGCCCGCCTTTTCCAGTAGTCCACGATCAGCTCTTTTCTTTTGCTCACATTGAGGGAGAGGTTGTTGTCCTGGCACCACACTGCCAGGTCTCTGACCTCCTTCCTATAGGTTGTCTCATCGTTGTCTGTGATCAGGCCTACCACTCTTGTCATCAGCAAACTTAATGATGGTGTTGGAGTCGTGTTTAGCCACGCAGTCGTAATGGAGATGATGGGGATGATGATGAGATGATGGAGACGATGATGGAGATGATAGAAATGATGGTGGAGATGATGGAGATGATGGTGATGATGGAAATGATGATGGAGATGATGGAGAGGATGATGGAAATGATGGTGATGATGAAGAGATGATGGAGGAGATGATGATGGAGATGATGGAGATGATGATGATGGAGATGATGATGGTGATGACGGAGATGATGGAGATGATGGAGATGATGGAGATGATGATGGTGGAGATGATGATGGAGATGATGATGG
>NW_019946858.1:0-5560 GCF_002910315.2 Salvelinus sp. IW2-2015 | reverse complement strand
ATTTTTTCAATTCATAGGATTCATCCAATAAATGTATAAACACATTTTTAAAGCACCCCCTCACCCTCACCCCCACCGGCAGCCTGACAGCATGTCAAATCAATCAGGTAAAATCAAATACATAAATATTACATAGTAAATATCTGCTGCTACTTTTGTCAATGTCTATTGTGGACACCTTGGCCCTGTGGAGCCTGGCCGTGGAGAGCTCCATAAGGACAATTTCCTTAAATCTGAGCAGCCATTGTTGCAATGGCAACTGATGAGGTGGAATCCACCTTTATACAATCATTTTCTTAGCAGCCGTGGTTCCTGCCAACCACACTCTCTGTTGGCGCTCTGACCTGCAAATCAGAGTCATCACAAAGCAACATCACTAGTGGATCTAATGGCAGTATTTTATCTACGGAGATGACATCGTTGACTTTCCCCCAGATTTCAACCACCCCCAGGCATTTCCACAACATATGCTGAAAAGTACCAAGGTCCCCTGCGGTGCAGAGTTTCCATAATGGCGATGGACGAATACCCATGTGATGTCTTTTTTGAGGTGTTGGATAGGTTCTATGGTGATTGGGGTTTCTAGAGGATCTAGGTTCTATGGTGATTGGGGTTTCTAGAGGATCTAGGTTCTATGGTGATTGGGGTTTCTAGAGGATCCAAACATACTTTTCCCATATTGTCTGCCAATTTATTTGTCTGTCAGAAAGTGTCAAATCTTTTTCCCATACAGTGGATAGAGTTAATGGTTTTTGTTCTGGTAGAATTAATTGACTATAGATCAGAAACAACTCCTTTTGATGCGCGTCTGTCCATTAGAAGTTAAACCAATGGGTGTACTCGCAATTCTTCTCCCCAGGGGACCCCATAGGCTCGCATGGATAGTTGAATGTAAAGACAAAATGATGGACCTGGGACATTAAAACACTGGCGGATTTCCTGGAAACTGAGGAATCCATTCACATTGAATATGTTTTTGAAAGTATAAATACCCTTCTTAGACCAAGAACCTGATAATTCCAATAGGGCAACGCACAATTGGCCCAGTGTAGTCCAGGTTAGGGAGGGTTTGGCCCAGCATCATCCAGGTTAGGGGAGGTTTGGCCCAGCGTCGTCCAGGTTAGGGAGGGTTTGGCCCAGCGTCGTCCGGGTTAGGGAGCGTTTGGCCCAGCGTCGTCCGGGTTAGGGCGGGTTTGGCCCAGCGTCGTCCAGGTTAGGAGTGGATTTGGCCCAGCGTCGTCCGGTTAGGGGGTGTTTGGCCCCAGCGTCGTCCAGGATTAGCGGGAGGGCTTGGCCCAGCGCTCCAGGTTAGGGAGGTTTGGCCCAGCGTCGTCCAGGTTAGGGAGGGTTTGGCCCAGCGTCGTCCAGGTTAGGGGGTTTGGCCAGCGTCGTCCAGGTTAGGGGAGTGGTTGGCCAGCGTCGTCAGGTAGGGAGGGTTTGGCCCAGCGTCTCCGGTTTAGGGGTGTTTGCCCAGCGTCGTCCAGGTTAGGGAGGGTTTGGCCCAGCATCGTCGGGTTAGGGGAGGGTTTGGCCCAGGTCGTCCGGTTAGGGAGGTTTGGCCAGCGTCGTCCAGGTTAGGGAGGGTTTGGCCCAGCGTCGTCCAGGGTTAGGGAGGGTTTGGCCCAGCGTCGTCCAGGTTAGGGGAGGGTTTGGCCCAGCGTCGTCCAGGTTAGGGGAGGTTTGGCCCGCGTCGTCGCGTGTTAGGGAGGGTTTGGCCAGCGTCGTCCAGGTTAGGGAGGGTTTGGCCCAGCGTCGTTCGGTTAGGGAGGGTTTGGCCCAGCGTCGTCCGCGTTAGGGGAGTTTGGCCCAGCGTCGTCCAGGTTAGGGGATGTTGGCCCAGCGTCGTCCAGGTTAGGGGAGTTTGGCCCAGCGTCGTCCAGGTTAGGGAGGGTTTGGCCCAGCGTCGTCCAGGTTAGGGAGGTTTGGCCCAGCGTCGTGCAGGTTAGGGATGTTGGCCCAGCGTCGTCCAGGTTAGGAGTTGGCCCAGCGTCTCCCAGGTAGGGAGGGTTTGCCCAGCTCTCCAGGTTAGGGGAGTTTTGGCCCAGCGTCGTCCAGGTTAGGGAGGGTTTGGCCCAGCGTCCGTCCAGGCTTAGGGGAGGGTTTGGCCAGCGTCGTCCAGGTTAGGGAGGGTTTGGCCCAGCGTCTCCAGGTTAGGGAGGTTTGGCCCAGCATCGTCCAGGTTAGGAGGGTTTGGCCAGCGTCATCAAGGTTAGGGAGGGTTTGGCCCAGCGTCGAGTCCAGGTTAGGGGAGGGTTTGGCCCCCCCCCCCCCCCCCCCCTCCCCGTCCTCCCCTCTCCCCCCCCCCCCCCCCCCGTCCCCCCAGCGTTCCGTTCCAGGTTAGGGGAGGGTTTGGCCCAGCGTCGTCCAGGTTAGGGAGGGTTTGGCAGCGTCGTCGCAGTGTTAGGGAGGGTTTGGCCCCAGCGTCGTCCATGGTTAGGGAGGTTTGGCAGCGTCGTCCATGGTGGGAGTGGTTGGCCCAGCGTCGTCCCAGTGTTAAGGGAGGGTTTGGCCGGGGGGGCTTTACTTGGCTCATCGCGCTCTTGCGACTCCTTGTGGCGGGCCGGGCGCCTGCAGGCTGACCCCAGTCATTGGTTGAACAGTGTTTCCTCCAACACAATCGTGCGGCTGGCATCCGGGTTAATCGTGTGGGTGTTAAGAGGCGCGGTTTGGCGGGTCATGTTTCGGAGGACGTACGACTCGACCTTCGCCTCCCGAGCCCGTTGGGGAGTTACAGCAATGAGACAAATCGAAATTGGGGAGAAAAAGGGGGTAAAAAATGTATTAATATGAATGGTTTCTTACACGCTAAGAATTCTTTATTACTCCATATTGGAGAGTATGAATGCCATTTAAGATTAGATCTCATATGCTTCTCTGTAGCTTTCCACACATTTACTGAGAATGCTATAATGGGTCCAAAAAAGAATGCACATTTTTTAGGAGTCAAGCCAGAAAATAATACATCTTGTCATTTAATTGGATATACTATTGACTCTTCTACAGCACACCAAGGAACAGAGGCCTCTGGGTTCAACCAGGTCTTCAGGAAATATATTTGGAATGATAGGAGATACCATTTTAGATTTGGAAGTCCACCTGATGCTTTTGTTCTCTGTAGTGTTGCATATTTAATCTGTGGTCTCTTTCTCCCCCAAATTAACTTCTTTATGACAGAGTCAAGTTTAGACCAATAGTCTATAGGAGGAGGCAGTGGTAACATGGAACTCATAAAATTGATACRAGGGAGAACATTTAATTACGGTAAATGGATTAGAATGGGTAGTGCCTATGGATATACATCCTGGTTGTACGGTAAATGGATTAGAATGGGTAGTACCTATAGATATACATCCTGGTTGGATGGTAAATGGATTAGAATGGGTAGTGCCTATAGATATACATCCTGGTTGGATGGTAAATGGATTAGAATGGGTAGTAACTGTAGATATACATCCTGGTTGTATGGTTGGTAAATGGATTAGAATGGGTCGTGTCTGTAGATATACATCCTGGTTGTTTGGTAAATGGATTAGAATGGGTCGTGTCTGTAGATGTAATAGAAGGATTCATATCCATGGTGCAGACCATATGTATAAATCTAACCCCATAACCAAAAACGTTGAAGAACAAGACATAAATATTCCCACTCTAAGCGGTCAAAGGCTTCCTCTGCATCTAATGATAACACAGCACACGGGGTATCCAGACGGGAAGCCTCGGCAACCACATGGAACAGGCGGAGCACACGGGGTATCCAGACGGGAAGCCTCGGCAACCACATGGAACAGGCAGCGCCGGCTATCGGCTGACGACCCTTAATAAACCCTGTTTGGTCCGGGTGGATGAGCTCGTTAATGACTTTCTCTCGGCGCGTGGCTGGAACTTGGGCATACATCTTCATTTCTGTTCCGATTTCAACTGATTGGCTGAAAGTTGGCACAGTTTGTGAGGTCTGTACCTGTCTTAGGGAAACCGTAGCTGTGGTGATGCCTCTGTGGAATTGTCCTTTTTCAAAAGCAATATTAAYCGATTCAAGAATAAGTGGTCCTAGCTCATCCCAAAAGACTTCAGGAGGTTTTCCATCAATACCCGGCGCTTAATCCATCTTCATATTTAAAAGAGCGGCTTTCAGTTCAGATCAAGTGACAGATTCCTCTAATAAAACGGTGTTTCTTCTTGACGGAGTTCGGGGAACGTAAGGTTCTCCAGAAACAGTAGACGGAGTAGCTGAGTTCGGGGAACGTAAGGTTCTCCAGAAACAGTAGACGGAGTAGCTGAGTTTGGGGAACGTAAGGTTCTCCAGAAACAGTAGACGTTTAACTTCAGATTGTAGTAGAGTGAGGCCGGGTGCTGCAGACTGTTCTAGTGCCCTCGTATCATATATATCAACTAATTATCAAGTCTAGGTCCAAGAGGTTTCTAAACAGCTAATCAAATGGCTACCCAGACTATTTGCATTGCCCCACCTCCTCTTTTACACTGCTGCTACTCTCTGTTATTATCTATGCATAGGTTTTAATAACTCTACCTACATGTACATATTACCTCAATTACCTCGACACCGGTGCCCCCGCACATTGACTCTGTACCGGTACCCCCTGTATATAGCCTCCACATTGACTCTGTACCGGTACCGCCTGTATATATCCTCCACATTGACTCTGTACCGGTACCCCTGTATATAGCCCCACATTGACTCTGTACCGGTACCGCCTGTATATATCCTCCACATTGACTCTGTACCGGTACCGCCTGTATATATCTCCACATTGACTCTGTACCGGTACCACCTGTAATAGCCTCCACATGACTCTGTACCGTACCGCCTGTATATAGCTCCACATTGACTCTGTACCGGTACCCCCTGTATATAGCCTCCACATTGACTCTGTACCGGTACCCCCTGTATATAGCCTCCACATTGACTCTGTACCGGTACCCCCTGTATATAGCCTCCACATTGACTCTGTACCGGTACCCCCTGTATATAGCCTCCACATTGACCTGTACCGGTACCCCCTGTATATAGCCTCCACATTGACTCTGTACGGTACCCCTGTATATAGCCTCCACATTGACTCTGTACCGGTACCCCCTGTATATAGTCTCCACATTGACTCTGTACCGGTAACCCCTGTATATAGTCTCCACATTGACTCTGTACCGGTACCCCCTGTATATAGCCTCCACATTGACTCTGTACCGGTACCCCCTGTATATAGTCTCCACATTGACTCTGTACCGGTACCGCCTGTATATAGCCTCCACATTGACTCTGTACCGGTACCCCCTGTATATAGCCTCCACATTGACTCTGTACCGGTACCCCTGTATATAGCCTCCACATTGACTCTGTACCGGTACCCCCTGTATATAGTCTCCACATTGACTCGTACCGGTACCCCCTGTATATAGCCTCCACATTGACTCTGTACCGGTACCCCCTGTATATAGTCTCCACATTGACTCTGTACCGGTACCCCCTGTATATAGTCTCCACATTGACTCTGTACCGGTACCCCCTGTATATAGCCTCCACATTGACTTGGTACCGGTACAC
>NW_019946857.1:34445-45866 GCF_002910315.2 Salvelinus sp. IW2-2015 | reverse complement strand
CCTGAACAAGCTGACCGGATAATGAAGTTATGAACACATTGAGATGAATGATCAAAATCACAAATTACAGACATACAAATACTTCACATAACACACACACACACCACACACACACCACACACACACACACACACGTACTGCACATGCGCACACATACACACACACACACACACGTACCGCACATGCGCACACGTACACATGGACATATACTGTACTGCATGAACATATGCACAAGTTCATCCTCTGTCCTTTAGATGCGCACACACACACACACACACACACACACACACACAACACACACACACACACACACACACACACACACACACACACACACACACCACACACACACACCACACACACACACATTCTATATTTCACTGTAGACTGAAGTTATGCGGTAACCTACTCCTGCCTCTCTAAGGCTGGACTGTTTGACTCGCTGCTCTGCCCTCAGTGTATTCTTGATTTCCTGCACTTGAGAGAATAACATTGGTAATGACAGCCTATGGTTTCCCCATGCTGGAGGAGTGCAGAGCGGAGTCCGGCGTATATATATATATATATTTGTGTGAAAGCACTGCGGCGCGGATAGCAATTAGGATTAAAGACCTGCTCTAATAAACTACATACACACACAGACGGACGCATTCATTCAGCTTCCTACACACGCACACACACACACACCACACACACACACACACACACACACACACACACACACACACACACACACAACACACCACAACACACCACACACACCAAACACACCACACACACACACACACACACACACAACAATATATATATAGCCTACCCACTACACACACAGATGGACAAATTAATTCACCTTCCACACAAACACACCTATTCATGCATCGTCCACCCACACAGGTAGGCGGAATTATCAAACACAGTTGTAAATAGTAAGTAGAGGTCAACCGAGTAATTGGAATGGCCGATTAATTAGGGCCGATTTCAAGTTTTCATAACAATCGGAAATCGGTATTTTTGGACACAGATTTGGCCGATTTTTTAAATTATTATTATTATTATTATATTTTCTTTTTTTACACCTTTATTTAATCTTTATTTACTAGGCAAGTAAGTTAAGAACACATTCTTCATTTCAATGACGGCTAGGACGGTGGGTTAACTGCTCGTTCAGGGGCAGAACGACAGATTTTTACCTTGTCAACTCGGGGATTCAATCTTGCAACCTTACAGTTAACTAGTCCAACGCTCTAACCACCTGATTAATTGCACTCCACGAGGAGACTGCCTGTTACGCGAATGCAGTAGAAGCCAAGGTAAGTTGCTAGCTAGCATTACACTTATCTTATAAAAAACAATCAATCAATCATAATCACTAGTTAACTACACATGGTTGATGATATTACTAGTTTATCTAGCGTGTCCTGCGTTGCATATAATCGATGCGGTGCATATCGTTGCTCCAATATGTACCTAACCATAAACATCAATGCCTTTCTTAAAATCAATACACAGAAGTATATTTTTTAAGCCTGCATATTTAGCTAAAAGAATCCAGTTAGCAGGCATATTAACCAGGTGAAATTTGTGTCACTTCTCTTGCGTTCATTGCACGCAGAGTCAGTGTATATGCAACAGTTTGGGCCGCCTAATTTGCCAGAATTTTACGTAATTATGACATAACATTGAAGGTTGTGCAATGTAACAGGAATATTTAGACTTATGGTGCCACCGTTAGATAAAATATGGAATGGTTCCGTATTTCAGTGAAGAATAAACGTCTTGTTTTCGAGATGATAGTTTTCGGATTCGACCATATTAATGACCTAGGCTCGTATTTCTGTGTGTTATTGTAACGAACGTCGTCGGGAGAGGAGAGGAGGACCAAGGTGCAGCGTGGTAAGTGTTCATTATTTTAATAAAACAACTGAACATGAACAAACAACAAAAAACGACAAACGAACAGTCCTGTAAGGTGACGAAAACACTAAACAGAAAACAACCACCCACAAACAAAAGTGGGAAAACAGGCTACCTAAGTATGGCTCTCAATCAGAGACAACGATTGACAGCTGCCTCTGATTGAGAACCATACCAGGCCAACACATAGAATAGAAACCTAGACCTACAACATAGAATACCCACCCACATACACCCTGACCAAACTAAAAATAGAACATACAAAGCAATCCACGGTCAGGCGTGACAGTTATTATGTTATAACTAAGTCTCTGATTTGATAGAGAGTCTGACTGAGCGGTGGTAGGCAGCAAGCAGGCTCGTAAGAATTCATTCAAACAGCACTTTCCTGCGTTTTGCCAGAAGCTCTTCGCTGTGCTTCAAGCCTATCAACTCCCGAGATTAGGCTGGTATAACCGATGTGAAATGGCTAGCTGTTAGCGGGGTGCGCGCTAATAGCGTTTCAAATGTCACTCGCTCTGAGACTTGGAGTAGTTGTTCCCCTTGCTCTGCATGGGTAACGCTGCTTCGAGGGTGGCTGTTGTCGTTGTGTTCCTGGTTCGAGCCCAGGTAGGAGCGAGGAGAGGGATGGAAGCTATACTGTTACACTGGCAATACTAAAGTGCCTATAAGAACATCCAATAGTCAAAGGTTAATGAATACAAATGGTATAGAGAGAAATAGTCCTATAATTCCTATAATAATTACAACCTAAAACTTCTTACTGGGAATATTGAAGAAGTTAAAAGGAACCACCAGCTTTCATATGTTCTGAGCAAGGAACTTAAACATTAGCTTTTTTACATGGCACATATTGCACTTTTACTTTTCTCCAACACTTTGTTTTTGCATTATTTAAACCAAATTGAACATGTTTCATTATTTCTTTGAGGCTAAATTGATTTTATTGAGGTATTTATTAAGTTAAATAATGTTCATTCAGTATTGTTGTAATTGTCATTAACAAAAAAATAATCGGTATCGGTATCGGCGTTGAAAAATCATAATCGGTCGACCTCTAATAGTAAGCACACAGGTATAGACAAACACAACACAGACACAATACAGCATCTGGTGCAGATACACGCTCTAGACAGTGTTCTCCAATACAGTAAGAGCCTGCAGGTAGGAACACTGAACAGTGTGGCTGTTGTGTGTCTGACGCCAATGAAGTGAGATGTTGTATTTGTTCTTGGTTATTTATTGGTCGTTATTAGGCACTGAGACAGATCACCTCACTCCTTCTGTTTGCCTTCTGGCACCTTCTGTGTGTGTGTGTCTGTTGTGTGTGTGTGTGTTGTGTGTGTGTGTGTGTGTGTTGTGTGTGGTTGTGTGTGTGTGTTGTGTGTGTGTGTGTGTGATGGAACCCCATTTAACTCGTGTTAACCAGGCCATGACTGCAGTTTCCTCACATGCTGACCAGACCGGAACATCGCGTGCGCGAGCGTCGCAATAAATTTAGAAATCCATGTTATTCAATTATTGCACCAACACTGCTCGGCGCGCCAAGAGCGTTGCGACGCAAGGCTAAAATATAACTCATTCCTATTTCTGACGCAGATCGGCGCTGCAAGTCCTGCTCTTCCATCTCTCATTGGTTTATAGAAGCAGGTACCACGTGCATCTCTCATTGGTTATACCACGTGGGTGATTGAAAGACGAAGTTTGTTGCCGGTTGTCGTGGAAATACATGAAAGTTTTAGATGCAATCGCCATTAAGCTCAAAATGAAAAGCCTGGAAAGGAAGGAGAGATGACTAGAAACAATTCCGGTTGGCTGTTTTATGTGTGGATTAATTGTGGAGAAGAGGTCCTTGTGCATTTCAGGTAAAAAACAACTCAATGTTTATATCCAGGACAAAATTAGCTAGCACAGCAAGCTAGCTAAATAGGAAATTAACGTTAGCTAGCAAGAGCAAGCTAGCTAGCTAAATTGCGCATAGTCCAAGCCCACACACACACACACACACACCCACACACACACACACACACACACCCACACACACACACATACACACGTACTGCACATGCGCACACATACACACACACACCTCCTGGGTAACTGCTAGAGGTGACTCATACTCCAAGTAGTAGTTGTATCCCATCCATTTAGGCCTGTATCACAGTGAGACACCACTGAGGAACTCCACAAACGCTCGCCGTTCCTCTCTATGCAATTATGATAAATGTAGTCCTTAATCCACTAATTACTGTGTAATGTGCACTATGTGTGATTTCAACACGTTGACATCCTGCTCTGTCTCTCTCTGCCTCTCACTCTGTCCACTGTGTTTGTGACAGAGAGTTAGGGAAGAATGGCAGTTACCGAGATATACAGAGATTTACCGCACTCCCATTTCCTGAGATAAATAACTGTGTGAAACCGGTAAATTAGAATAAATTATTTATATGAACAGCATGACGTGAAATGGAACCGTTTCATCGTTTCATCTACGGCTTTCTCTCTGCTCTCTTCATAATCGATCATCAACGTTCATGATGGGGAGAAGACAGCCCATCTCAATATGTTGTACAATTCACATCATCTTATCATGGTCACTTTTTTTCTTGTGACAGGTAGGCCTACATTTGCAGCAGCATAGCCTAAGCTACAGTAATATAGAGACCGATTGCACGTCTAATTTACACATCTCCATCTGGCTTTCGGGGTCACCTTATTTTTTTATTGTTAATATATACAGTTGAAGTCGGAAGTTTACATACACTTGGATTGGAGACATTAAAACTCGTTTTCAACTACTCCACAAATTTCTTGTTAACAAACTATAGTTTTGGCAAGTCGGTTAGGACATCTACTTTGTCCATGACACAAGTAATTTTTCCAGCAATTGTTTACAGACAGATTATTTCACTTAAAATACACTGTATCACAATTCCAGTGGGACAAAAGTTTACATACACTAAGTTGACTGTGTCTTTAAACATCTTGGAAAATTCCAGAAAATGATGTCATGGCTTTAGAAGCTTCTGATAGGCTAATGGACATCATTTGAGTCAATTGGAGGTGTACCTGTGGATGTATTTCAAGGCCAACCTTCAAACTCAGTGCCTCTTTGCTTGACATCATGGGAAATCAAAAGAAATCAGCCAAGACTTCAGAAAAGAAAATGTAGACCTTCAAAAGTCTGATTCATCCTTGGGAGCAATTTCCACGTTCTTCTGTACAAACAATAGTACGCAAGTATAAACACCATGGGAACACGCAGCCGTCATACAGCTCAGGAAGGAGATGTGTTCTGTCTCCTAGAGATGAATGTGCTTTGGTGCGAAAAGTTCAAATAAATCCCAGAACAACAGCAAAGGACCTTGTGAAGAGGCTGGAGTAAACAGGTACAAAAGTATCTATATCCACAGTAAAACAAGTCCTATATTGACATAACCTGAAAGACCGCTCAGCAAGGAAGAAGCCACTGCTCCAAAACTACCATAAAAAAAGCCAGACTACAGTTTGCAACTGCACATGGGGACAAAGATCGTACTTTTTGGGGAAATGTCCTCTGGTCTGATAAAACAAAAATAGAACTGTTTGACCATAATGACCATCGTTATGTCAGGAGGAAAAAGGGTGAGGCTTGCAAGCCGGAGAACACCATCCCAACTGTGAAGCACAGGGTGGCAGCATCATGTTGTGGGGGTGCTTTGCTGCAGGAGGGACTGGTGCACATCACAAAATAGATGGCATCATGAGGAAATAAAAGTATGTGTTGGAAGCAACATCAGTCCAGGAAGTTAAAGCTTTGGTCGCAAATTGGTTCTTTCCAATGGACAATGACCCCAAGCATACTTCCAAAGTTGTGGCAAAATGGCTTAAGGACAACAAAGTCAAGGTATTGGAGTGGCCATCACAAAGCTCTGACCTCAATCTCATAAAAAATCTGTGGGCAGAACTGAAAAAGTGTGTGCGAGCAAGGAGGCCTACAAAACCTGACTCACTTACACCAGCTCTGTCAGGAGGAATGGGCCAAAATTCACCCAACTTATTGTGGGAAGTTTGTGAAAGGCTACCCGAAAAGTTTGACCCAAGTTAAACAATTTAAAGGCAATGCTACCAAATACTAATTTAGTGTATGTTAACTTCTAACCCACTGGGAATGTGAAGAAATAAATAAAAGCTGAAAGAAAGAATTCTCTCTGCTATTATTTCACATTCTTAAAATAAACTGACCTACGACAGGGAATTTTTACTAGGATTAAATGTCATGAATTGTGAAAAACTGAGTTTAAATGTATTTGGCTAAGGTGTATGTAAACTTCCCACTTCCAACTGTATATCATATATGTATTAGATAACGGCACAATCATTTAGGCTTTTTTGGGCTTATAAAATCAATCAAATGTATTTATAAAGCCCTTTTTACATCAGCCAATGTCACAAAGTGCTATACAGAAACCCAGCCTAAAACCCCAAACAGCAAGCAATGCAGATGTAGAAACACGGTGGCTAGGAAAAACTCCCTAGAAAGGAAAGAACCTAGGAAAAAACCTAGAGAGGAACCAGGCTCTGAGGGGTGGCCAGTCCTCTTCTGGCTGTGTGGGGTGGAGATTATAACAGAACATGGCCAAGATGTTCAAACATTCATAGATGACCAGCAGGGTCAGATAATAATAATCACAGTGGTTGTAGAGGGTGCAACAGGTCAGCACCTCAGGAGTAAATGTCAGTTGGCTTTTCATAGCCGATCATTCAGAGTTAGAGACAGCAGGTGCGGTAGAGAGAGAGAGTGGAAAACAATAGGACAAGGTAGCAAGGTAAAATGTATTTAATTTATGGCTCTTCAGGCTCAGGTAGCATCAGGCTGGAATGTTTCATCAAATCTTTCATCAAATCCAGACATAGGTCTATTTATATGCTTTGAATTATACTTTCAGTTTTGGCGGGAAAAACCAGGTTACCAAGGAGAGAAGTGATTTATTCTCGGGATGGAACATTTGTAAAATACCATGAAAATATTCAACCCTAGCAAGAGTTTTCTTGAATAGAATGTAACTTGTGTGTGCACTGCCATTTAATGAGCAGCCACATTTAAGCCTCCCCGCAAAGCTGGATTTGTTGTGAAAACAAAGGGGATAGCCCCGGACATAAAACATTAATCGCTAGAGAATCATGATCTAAGAATTCCCATCTTTTCCCCAGCTTTCCTTTTTGCATTCTCTCTCTCTCTCTCTCTCTCTCTCGCTCTCTCGCTCTCTCTCTCTCTCTCTCTCTCTCCGTCTCTCGCTCTTGCTCTCTCTCTCTCTCCATCCCTTCCTCCCTCCATACACAGAGGATCCCAGGGATAAGTGCCATTGTGATTAAGCAACTTAACTCTGAGAGTCCTCCTTAGGAGAGAGGAGAGAATAAAAAGAGAGAAAGAGCAGTCCGAGCAGAGAATTACTTTCCCAGGTACAGAGCGACTGTGTGTGGGTGTGTGTGTGTGTGTGTGTGTGTGTGTGTGTGTGTGTTGGTGGTGTGTGTGTGTGTGTGTGTGTTGTGTGTGGCGCGCGCGCGCGCGCGTGTGTGTGTGTGTGTGTGTGTGTGTGATCAGGACTTGCATTAGTGAGGTTGGGCACTGATGTTGGGCGATTAGGCCTGGCTTGCAGTCGGCGTTCCAATTCATCCCAAAGGTGTTCAATGAGGTTCAACGAGAGTCAAGTTCTTCCACACCGATCTCGACAAACTATTTCTGTATGGACCTCGCTTTGTGCATGCAAATTGTCATGCCGTCCCCAAACTGTTGCCAGAAAGTTGGAAGCACAGAATTGTCTGAATGTCATTGTATGTTGTTGAGTTAAGATTTTCCTTTACTGGACCTAAGGGGCCTCGCCCTTAGAACAATGAAAAACAGCCCCACACCATCATTCCTCCTCCACCAAACTTTACAGTTGGCACTATATATTTGAGCCGGTAGTGTTCTGCCCAAATATGGTGAAGCGTGATTTCAATGTCGGCGAGCTTTACACCACTCCATCCGATGCTTGGCATTGTGCATGGTGATCTTAGGCTTGTGTACGGCTGCTCGGCCATGGAAACCCATTTCATGAAGCTCCAGACTAACAGTTGTTGTGCTGCTGTTGCTTCCAGAGACAGTTTGGAACTCGGTAGTGAGTGATATAACAGAGGACAGACGTGATACGAGCTTCAGCACTTGGCGGTCCAGTTCTTTGAGCTTGTGTGGCTTACCAGTTCCTGGCTGAGCCGTTGTTGCTCCTAGACGTTTCCACTTCACAATAACAGCACTTACAATTGAACTGGGCAAAAATTTGACAAACTGACTTGTAGAAAGGTGGCATCTTATAAGTCACTGAGCTCCTCAGTACGGGCCATTCTACTTCCTATGGTTGCCTTTCAAGATTGCATGGCTGTCTGTTCGATTTTATACACCTGTCAGCAACGGGTGTGGCTGAAATAGCAGAATCCACTCATTTGAAGAGGTGACCATATAGTTACTGTATAGGCTACACAGGCACACATGCAGAAGAAACAAGGTTTTGAAAACTATGCGAACTAAGCTGGAGACAGAGAGGCTTTAGTACATGCATTCCAAGATGGCGTAGCAGTCGGACATGTGTTTTGTCTTGTCCCGTGTAAATATTGTTTTCCTCTGGGGGTTTTTCTCCGTAAATACTTTGTGTATATTTTAATCTCACTTTCCATCTCCGGACTGAATATACTCTCCTGCAACCCACCTCACTAAATGTGGTACGGATCTGCTATTTTTATACTTTAGAACCGCAACCCCTCAGAATTTAGCCAGCTAACTAGCTACTAGCTAGTAATCAGTTAGCAAATGCTAGTGGTCTTCACCGTTAACTCGAACACCAGCCAGCCTCAGCTCGGTCAATACCTGCCAGTATGCACAGCGCGATATCAACCCAGAGCATATCGGACTGCTTTTTCTCTACCACATCTCCGGATTCCTACAGCAAGCTCTGACCCTTTACACCGGATCATCGCAGCTAGCTAGCTGCAATCCGAGTGGCTACTCCTGGCTAACGTCTCTGTCCCGAAGCAAGCACCAGTTAGCCTTGAGCTAGCCTCAAGCTAGGCCTTCTCCCAGCTAGCCGAAGAGGTCCACCAGCTAATTTTTGGGCTACAATACCTCTTTTGCCAATTGGCCTGGACCCATTACTGCCGACACGGAGCCCCGCCAATCCATCACAACTGGTTTGCCGACGTAATCGTCCAAGGTGGTTTCAACAGGCTCTTCCGTTGCGACGTCGCCGATCTGCTAGCCCGCTAGCTGTCTGAATCGCCGTGTCTCCAGCTCGCCTAGCGTAGTAGCGTCTACTGAATCGCCGTGTCTCCAGCTCGCCTAGCGTAGTAGCGTCTACTGAATCGCCGTGTCCCCAGCTCGCCTAGCGTAGTAGCGTCTACTGCATCGCCGTGTAACCAGCTCGCCTAGCGTAGTTCAGCCAGCAGGCCTTTCTAATCGACCTGGCCCGGGTATCCTGGAAGGATATTGACCTCATCCCGTCAGTAGAGGATGCCTGGTTGCTCTTTAAAAGTGCCTTCCTCACCATCTTAAACAAGCATACCCCATTCAAAAAATGGAGAAACTAAGAACAGATATAGCCCCAGACTTGACTGCCTTTGACCAGCGCAAAAACATCCTGTGGCGTTCTGCATTAGCATCGAATAGCCCCTGCGATATGCAACTTTTCAGGGAAGTCAGGAACCAATATACACAGGCAGTTAGAAAATCTAAGGCTAGCTTTTTCAAACAGAAATTTGCATCCTGTAGCACTAATTCCAAAAAGTTCTGTGACACTGTAAAGTCCATGGAGAAGAAGAGCACCTCCTCCCAGCTGCCCACTGCACTGAGGCTAGGAAACACTGTCACCACCGATCAATCTACGATATTAATAATAATTTCAATAAGCACTTTTTTCTATGGCTGGCTATGCTTTCCACCTGGCTACCCCTACCCCGGCCAACTACTATGCACCCCCTGCAGCAGTGGGGGGTGCACTACTATGCACTCAAATCTAGACAGCTGATGTTCTGAAAGAGCTGCAAAATCGGGATCCCTGCAAATCAGCGGGGCTAGACAATCTGGACCTTCTCTTTCTAAAATTATCAGCCGAAATTGTTGCAACCTCTATTACTAGCCTGTTCAAGCTCTCTTTCATATCGTCTGAGATCCCCAAAGATTGGAAAGCTGCCATGGTCATCCCCCCCTTCAAAGGGGGAGACACTCTAGACACAAACTGTTATAGACCTATACCCATCCTGCCCTGCCTTTCTAAAATCTTCGAAAGCCAAGTTAACAAACAGATCACCGACCATTTCGAATCCCACCGTACCTTCTCCACTATGCAATCTGGTTTCCGAGTTGGTCACGGGTGCACCTCAGCCACGCTCAAGGTCCTAAACGATATCATAACCACCATCAAAAAAAGACAGTACTGTGCAGCAGTCTTCATCGACCTGGCTAAGGCTTTCGACTCTATCAATCACCACATTCTTATCGGCAGACTCAATAGCCTTGGTTTCTCAAATGACTGCCTCGCCTGGTTCACCATTAACTTCTCAGATAGAGTTCAGTTTGTCAAATCGGAGGGCCTGTTTTCCGGACCTCTGGCAGTCTCTATGGGGGTGCCACAGGGTTCAATTCTCGGGCCGACTCTTTTCTCTGTATACATCAATGATGTTGCTCTTGCTGCGGGCGATTCCCTGATCCACCTCTACGCAGACGACACCATTCTATATACTTCCGGCCCTTCCTTGGACACTGTGCTATCTAACCTCCAAACGAGCTTCAATGCCATACAACAATCCTTCCGTGGCCTCCAACTGCTTTTAAATGCTAGTAAATCTAAATGCATGCTCTTCAACCGATTTCTGCACACACCAGCACGCCCGACTAGCATCACTACTCTGGACGGTTCTGACTTAGAATATGTGGACAACTACAAATACCTAGGTGTCTAGTTAGACTGTAAACTCTCCTTCCAGACTCACATTAAAGCATCTCCAATCCAAAATTAAATATAGAATCGGCTTCCTATTTCGCAACAAAGCCTCCTTCACTCATGCTGCCAAATATACCTCGTAAAAACTGACTATCCTACCGATCCTTGACTTCGGCAATGCCATTTACAAAATAGCCCCCAACTGGATGCAGTCTAATCGCAGTGCCATCCGTTTTTGCACCAAAGCCCTATATAACTACCCACCACTGCGACCTGTATGCTCTCGTTGGCTGGCACTCGCTCATATTCGGAGCAAACCCACTGGCTCCAGGTCATCTATAAGTCTCTTGCTAGGTAAAACTCTTGCCTTATCTCAGCTCACTGGTCACCATAACACCCCACCCGTAAAACGAGCTCCAGTAGGTATATTTCACTGGTCACCCCCAAAGTCAACACTTCCTTTGGCCGCCTTTCTGTCCAGTTCTTGCTGCCAATGACTGAAACGAATTGCAAAAATCACTGAAGCTGGAGACGGCATATCTCCCATCTCCTCTTT
>NW_019946857.1:7118-34192 GCF_002910315.2 Salvelinus sp. IW2-2015 | reverse complement strand
ATATAGATTCTCTTTTTTTTTTTTTTTTTTTTCTACCATGTTATTGACTTGTTTATTGTTTACTCCATGTGTAACTCTGTGTTGTCTGTTCACACTGCTATGCTTTATCTTGGCCAGGTCGCAGTTGCAAATGAGAACTTGTTCTCAACTAGCCTACCTGGTTAAATAAAGGTGAAATAAAAAAAATGAAAAATAAAAAAGAAGAATATTGAGTATGGGGCAGCCAACGCACATCTGATGTGACGATACTGGCGTCACAATGTCATGTCCCCCTTGATTTCCCCAGAATAAACAGCACTGAGCACATAGAGTACACATGAGAGTATGTGTGTGTGTGTGTGTTTAGACAAGCAGCTCTCAGTGCAACAGAGGCAGGCTGTGTTTGCAAAGCACTGAAGCCACAATGTGTGTGGGAGTGAGGCATCTTTTATGAAGCAGGACCTCAGCCTTGCTCATCTGTCTCCACTCCACAGTAGCTGTTACCGTGTGTTTGTGCGTGTCTGCACGAGTGTGTGTGTGCATTTATGTTTATGTGAATCGTGTGAGAACTGTGTTTGAATATGTTAGACAGATACGGTCACAGTTAAATGGCTCAAACAACAAGACAGGAACACTGGATCCATTACATTTGTTTGACCAATAACTTCCTGTGAAAGATAGATGTGTTTTGGCCCAGGCAGGTGTTCATTCTGACAGCAGAGTCACTCCCCTTGCATGATGTCCCTGTATGCTGGGGGAATTACCATTCAGTTCAGTATGTGTCTGCCTGTGTGTGTTGGGAGTAGCAGGTTCCTAATGTGCGTGCCTAATGTAAAGAGCTCAGACAGAGGCCCTGTCTCACCTCACCTTCACGCCACGCATAAAGGACAGAGACCCTGTCTCACCTCACCTTCACGCCACGCATAAAGGACAGAGACCCTGTCACTCACCACCTTCACGCCACGCATAAAGGACAGAGACCCTGTCTCACCTCACCTTCACGCCACGCATAAAAGGACAGAGACCCTGTCTCACACCTTCACACTTCACGCCACGCATAAAGGACAGAGACCCTGTCTCACCTCACCTTCACGCCACGCATAAAGGACAGAGACCTGTCTCACCTCACTTCAACGCCACGCATAAACGGAAACAGAGACCCTGTCTCACCTCACCTTCACGCCACGCATAAAGGACAGAGACCCTGTCTCACCTCACCTTCACGCCACGCATAAAGGACAGAGACACTGGAGGCCATTCTCAGCATCTAAGTCACAGCTCTGTGTGTGTGTGTTTATGCGTAAATACTTGCCTGTGTGTGTGTGTGTGTGTTTTCAGCACATGAAAGGTGTGTATCCCAGGGTCGCTTTTCTCTGCTCTGAAACAAACCTTCAGTCTGGTGTTAAGTTTCTCAATTTCTCTCACACCTGGGATTCTGTGAAACCAGCTAACTTTCAAACACAAAAACAAATCGAAAAAGAGAACTTCCTCCTGCAAAGGGACAACTACAGCATTGTCAGTGTTAACATACAACTCTCTACATTTTCATTCATGCCACTCTCAAACAACAACAACCCTATATGTGTAGTTTACTACCCAACATGACATGTATTTGTTTGTGCGCTCCTGAGTTGATGATGTATCAAGGCACAAATGGCGTGAGTCAGTCAAGGACTACATTTACCAGTGCTATTGTGCATGTATGTATGGGTGAGTGAGCCCAAGGGCCTCAGTGTATGTCTCTGTGTGTGTTCTTAGGAGATTTGTGTTGGGCATTTCACTGTAGCCAAACCCTAAAAGGCAGTTTTGGGAGGGCAGAGAAACAGAAAAAGAGAGAGGGAAGAATGAAGGAGAGTGAAGAGGAAGGTAAAGGGACGAGTAACTGTCTGACCAAAGCAAAAGAGAAGAAATATGGTGGATCTCTCATCACGTTCACACAAATGTTTTGACTAGACCATTTAAGACATCTCTGTCATCACCAATCACCTAGCGATAAATCTCAGAACAGCTATGAGTGAACCTCGGTGGAAAGGGAATAAGAAGGGGATTCCTGAAAGATGGCTCTGGTTTAAAGAGGAGAGCCATCCACTACACAGCAGCAGCATTCAAAATGAATTAAAGAACGCGTTGAATTAGATTATGCAGCGGCTCTTGACATTTGTTTCTAGTTTCCTGAGCTACAACGAACCTTGGCAGCCGGTCAGAATTTGATAGGATCTTCTGTTCAAGTAGTGGATTTGTTGTTAAGGACATTTTGGATGGAGAAACTTACATCGTTTTAGGTGTTATGTGATGTCGGAACCCTTGTCATTGTATCTATATACTGTATGTCGTTTTCTCCACAAAGATCTCATCTTGAAGGACACATATGTCTTTGTTAGTGTAAAATGAATAAAGTTGAGTTAGTGGAGATTTTCCTTTTCTTTAGGTATAATTGTTTGTAATTTTAATGATTTATCCTTTATTTAACTAGGCAAGTCAGTAGTGTGCTTGACTACATTTCCCAAGTGTTGCCCAGTCAACAGCCTGTAAGGTGCAGACAGGGCTGTGGTCACTAATGACACTGCACGGTGAAGGCAGGCGCAATGCACCTGATGACAGGACTGAAGACCACTGGGGCTATAGAGGTGGACTTACTGAATGATGCCTTTAACTCTTCCAACATTCATTATCAACATCCAGGTTTTCTGTGCTATTTTGCTTTTCTCTCATCCTGCCTCTGTCCAATTCTCCTCTTTCATCATCTCCCTCTCTCCACTGTGAGAAAAAGAGGGGAAGAGTTTGTTGGATCAAGAGAAACCTCAACACATTTGCCAGATATTGGTTAGAGCCTGTGTAGACCCCAGGCCTCAAATACAGTTACTGCTCAGAAGGAACATAGTATGTGACAGAACAGGGAAAACAGTTGTGTATATAAGCTGAAATTCTTGAACTTTAACATTCTGTTTTGGGACAATGCCTGCTCAGATTTGTTCTCTGTACATTGTCACATTCATTGCGTTTCTCACGAGCCCCAGCTTCAGCCTGGAGTCTGAGACAACTTGTTCAAATCACATCCTGGCAGATACAGGGTAAACAATAAGGACACAATATCTGCATCTTCTCAAACAATGTGAGAAACCCCTATTCCTTTCCTTTTCAAGACCATCACTGAAATGCAACATGCTTGTGATACTGGGCTGAATTATGTCAGAGGATTTGGATTACAAGCAAATGTGCAAGCACATACACACGCACGCACGTACACACACAAGGACAGATTCATACTAGTGTGATGAGTTTGTATTGCTGCAATGCTTTCTTAAACCAGCAGAGGCTGTGAGGTAAAACCAGAGATGTTTCACTTCTAATCTGTTCTTTAACTTCAACCTGTTTTTTATTCTCTCCACCTATAACTTTCAATTATTTTTACTACATTTTTTTCAATTACTCTTTTTGCTGCTGGTGTTGTGTTACTCACTGTCAAATTCTTGACCTCTAAGTGGTTTTGGTCATCAGGGTTTGTTGCTACCCATGAGTACCACTCCCTTGGTTTCCATGGACGCAGGCCCTCAGCTTTAAAGGAATGTCCAGGAATGTTGGAACGGACACCCAGAATAGACCCGCACACCCTCCCTATACATATAAAATGCCCATGGATGGCACCCTTCACGCGGGGCACCCAACAACTGTGCATTCCCCTGGTCACGGAAGTGTTCCAGACTATCTGTTACCACGGCAACAGCGGCCAAACACAGTGTTGAGACAACTTTGTCCGTATCATTCCCAGCGTGACTGTGGTTTTGCCGTAAACCCCGGCTGGCGTGGTAATGACACTCCATGGCGGTTCAGCAGGGCGGTGGGCGTGGCTGACTGGTGCGGGGAGCAGTGGGTGGACGCTGGTCTGGGCCCAGTCTGGCCATATTCAGATGGGGAGGAACAGCAGGAAACTCCGGCTTCCAGTAAAAACATGCAATTAGAAACACATTGAGTCGCTGGGAGCCCCGGTGTGCATGCTCTGTATGTGGCGGTGGGGGCTGTCCCAAGAAAAGGGAATAGCCAACATATTTTAGAGCCATTAACCCTCTGCGTTGAGGTGTAGGAAGAAAGGAGTATTCCACAGCTGAAAAAAGCAGCCATACTTTGTTTAGATTTTTTTTCTTTAAATGCCACTGTGTTTGAGAGTGTCAGCACGGCACTGAGGCCTGACCACTAAGAGCAGGCAGCGGGCACAGGCGGCAGGCACAGGCACCGGGCACAGCTGAACCAGTGGGGAGCGTGGGCCAGGGCCCTGTGTGCAGGCTGAGCCACGCCCTGCCTGGACGGCCATGTGGTGAAATCAGTTCCAGAGGGAGTAGAGGTTAACATGGCCACATCTGATCTGAGAACCCTGCAGAACAGCCAGCTACCACAGTCCTCAGGGACACTGGGTGTGTGAGTGGTGGAGATGCGCCTGTAGAGACACATGTGTCTCATTCCATATCCACGATCTCCCATGAGTTTAGCAAAGCAAGAGCAGCATAGGCCTAATCAGTCTCTGGGGGGATAGGTGTTACTAGTTTTCTACATTGATTTATTGATTGATTTTACACCATATCCACATAAACAAGCACCCAAACACAGAAAATAGACCTACCGACTATTGGTTTTATAAACCGGAGTGTGATTTTGAGGAGACTGACTGTCAAACATGACAGGATTTATAGCTACTTCAACAGCACCGCAGCCTATTTGATGACAAGTTTAGAGAGACTTCCAGCTCAAGCATCCAACTGCCATTCAGGAGATTCTCACAGACTCAGTAAACCCTACAAACCAATGCCTTTGAGCCCTTCAGGAGCATCAGCAGTGGATGAGTTTGAGAAATGAGTCCGAGTGAGTCCCTTTATAGAGAGAGCAGAGAGTAGAGCAAACATCAGAGAGACTCTTTAGTGGATAGCTTTAGATCAGGTGGTGATCAGAGTGATGACTGTGGCCTCTGAAAAAAGCACTTAAATTACCTCAGGCTCCCAGCAGACTCCCAGCCAACCCAAGAATAGGGGTTAAATTAACAACAACAAAGTCAACAATTTTAACCAACTCTCAAAGCGTTTCCGAAATACCACAACGTCAACAGTTAACCAACACGCACTTAGAATGAACAGAGTAAATGTCTGTTTTGTAGGTAATGAGGCTTTTATGAAGTAAAAACATGGAAGTGTGATGTGAAATATTCACAGTTTGAGATGAACAGTAAAAGAGAGGGAATGTGTAACAGTCTGTGGAATACAGGAAGGCTATGGTCTGGTCATATAAAATCTACAGAGAAACAAACATAACTGCACCATCCATTAAATACATTTCCCATTTAACATACAGGATTACAAAAACAGGAGTGTAAACACAAAGAAACTACTTGGTCCCTCAGAATATGAAATAACCATAAAAAACATTCTTCTTTTGTCAAACCGTAACAGTGACAATGGTAATGAATTGCATTTCCAGGCAATGCATGGGCTGGAGGAAGGGAGTAGGCTGGCTGTGTTTGGTAAACATCTTTGGCTTGGAAACTCTTTGGAAAGTTTGTACCTGGTCACAATAGTTGTGGCAGAGTAAGACACCTGAGCGGAGGTGGTAAAGGCACTGTATGGTTGGCATGAGGTGGGAACCTAGAAGCAGACAGTGGGATAGAGACTTTTTGAACTAGGCTAGTTATTGTATTGTGCTGCATTGTCTGGAAATGTCAATCCCAAACTTTTATATCAAAATTACATTGAATGTAAACTACAAACAGGGACAAAATGGCAGTTTGGAAGCAGATCAGAACTGTGTGGGTCTTGTGCCTCATCCAGAAATCCCTGTGAATGTAATATCTAATGTTCATACTCCATAACTCATAAGTACAGGATTTGTTTCAATATTTAAATGTATATTTTCCATATTCTGCATTTGCATATACAGTATTTAATAGCAACAAACACTGCGTATTGCTACATATGAAATGCATAGCAAGTCATCCTGTATGTATAACACTGTAAATATAGTATACTGTTTCTTTATCTTTAGTAAACTGTCTCAAATAGATGGGTTCCTTAGCCCTCGGTCTCTCCGTGAACGTTCTCCATGTGCACTTTGAGGTAGTCATTCCTGGTGAACTTCTTATGGCACAGCGAGCACTCTGCCATGGGCCTGTTGGGGTTGTGGGTCAGTTTGTGCCTGCTCAGCATCTTCTTCAGACTGAACGACAGATCACACACCTACAGAGAGCAGAGGAAAGAGAAGTGTGTTAGTTAGCTCTGTTAGAGATGGCAATTATCACACCTTAAATACGGTACATACAAATCTCTGTTTTAGTAGGTCTCTGACGGATCATGTTGAATTAATTCAGTCCTAAACTAAAGGACTATGCTGCAGAGGAATATTAAGCTATGAAATCCCTATTATGGGTACAGCCAGCTAATTGAACCAATCACATGAGAGAAGGCTTCAAGGCAGAAATCATATTTTCCCAGTAAAGCAAGGAGGAAATAAATTAAACTAAACATCCATCACAAATGATACATTTTACACCCTACAAATGACTCCATCTCAAACTATCAATCATATTAATCCTGTATTGGCATGAGCACAGCAGTTCCCCACATGGACTCAGGCTTCCCAGCATGTCTTCTTCACACTCAAATACTGTATCCTCCATTCAAAATACAAACCATGGAGAAGTACCCTAAAGTCCACCTGCAGAGAGTGAGTGTTTCTGTGATTACGTCATCAACCCGGTTTAATCAAATGTGTGATACACGTCATCACACAGATGGCTGGAGATACCAAAGAAAAATAACGCTCAATACATTTAATATTGATTCAACAAAGTATTTCATCAACTAAATTCCAACACGGTCAGGAAATTATTACAATAAAGAAATGGCCTTAACTGAGAGCCTTCGTTTCCCAAACCCCCTAGTGCTAACCCAGGCATTTTGAGCTTAAAGGACCCGTCATGTCAGACAGTTCTGAAGGTGAAGGAAACAGCAAATTTGATTGGCTTAAGGATTAAAAAGACACAATTGTGGTTCTTCCATGAAACAAAATAAAAAGAGTGGAAGGAAAGATGTTTTCAATTTCCAGACATGGTTAGAGGAAAGTGAGGGGGATCCAGAAACTTTAACTCGTCTTAAAAGTTTCTTCCAGAGCATCATCAGGATCCATGGTCGCGTGTTTCTCTCTCTCTGAGAATCATTATTACTCCTGTGGTATTATAAACAGAGGGTCATTTCTCCCTCTGATCCTCTCACTGTGTTTACGTGAGATCAGCCGACTGCCTCTCCAGAGGAGAGAGATCTTTATCTTACTCATATTGACTTTTAGCCCACATCTGGCCACGTGCCACAGTCTGGCTGAGCAGAGCATCAGCACACACATACAGAGACATGCATGGACATAAACATACGCACACACACACACACACACACCACTTGGAGTTATGGTTAGGGTTAGAGTCCAGAATTAGGTGGTTTGAGACTCACATCACACTGGAAGGGTTTCTCTCCGGTGTGGGTCCTCATGTGTTCGTCCAGACCTCTCTTCTGACTGAAGGCCTTGTTACACTCACTGCATTTATATGGCTTCTCCTGCAGGGACACACAGACAAACACACACTTTACAGACAGATCACCTCTCAACACACAGCTAACCTGTCTACCACGGGTCGGCAACAGGCAGCCCGCAAATCTTTATTTTTACAAACTGTATTTTCACCAAGGATTCAGCTAAAAAGGAGTTTAATTTTGGAAATCTATTCCCAAGTATCCCCCCCCCCACCCCCCCAAAAAAATAATTATGTAATCGTGTCTCAATGAAATTATTGTATTTGAACATCTGAATCTAGCTGCCTACCCCTGCTGTATACTGTACACAAATACTGAAACACAAATTAACTCTCACACATGGAAGAAACCTGGATAACATTTAGCATCCCAAAAAAGTACCAACACCCACACACTCTCATATCCTCTCACTTCACACCCCGCCGCCCCCCAGTGAGTTTATGAAGATATGAAATGAGAGGTTGTACAGCACCTGCAGTAGGGAAGAAATGACCAGCGTAGGAACACATCTTTTTTTATTTTGTTTTTGGATCCCTAAGGAACACATGGATCCCTAAGGAACACATGGATCCTCTAAGGAACACATGGATCCCTAAGGAACACATGGATCCCTAAGGAACACATGGATCCCTAAGGAACACATGGATCCGCTAAGGAACACATGGATCCTCTAAAGCGTGAGCAAAACATGGCACAGAAAAGCCCTTTGAACATATATCAGTGCACTGGCTCACAGGGGCTGTAGAATATCACTCCTGTCTCCACACCTCATCAGTTCACCAAAGACCATTTCCTCTGTGCCTTTCAGAGGCCTGTCTGGGTGTCACTCAAAAGCAGTTATCGCTCTGTGGGTGTGTTATTGTGTGTGTGTGTGTTTCTCAATCTAGGTGTGTGTCTGACTTCAGGGAAATATTTTTGACACTTGAAAGCTTAGTTAGAGTTAAATAATAAGCACAGAGATAGCAAGACTTCTTGTTTGGGTGTCAGTCTTTGACAAGACTCACTGATAGCGAAATCTCTACCCATTTATGGATCAGTCGTCAAGGGTACAGGGTGAATGCAGGAAGTTGGGGTCCTGGGAAAAGGGCTATCATGTGGGCGGGACACAGTTAGTGCCCAGAGATACAAAAGGAGGTACAGATCAGGTTCAATGCACATGTCTGCATGAGTATGTTTGTGTGTGTGAGTGAGAAAGAAACATAGAGACACCTAACAGAGTGTATGTGGGTGTGTGAGAAACTTGGGTGTGGAGGCCAAACCAGAACATAATTGACAGTATGTGTATTGTAAACCACCAGTAAAATCTGCTAGTTTAAGGTATTGCTTTTCTAATAAAGTATCACTTTCCCACTTTGGGGAAATCTTCCCCCCTGAATGACGTACAAAAAAAAACAAAAAGGGTTAAAGTTCAGAGTTTAGGAAACACATGGATGTAGAGGGGTAATGTGGAGAACCCAGAATGCATCACTGTGGCCCCAGTAACATCTAACATCTGTACCTGGTGACCTCTGCTCTTCAGCAGCTGTCCACCCTAGTGACCTTTGACCTGACCCTCTGACTGGCTCACCTCTGAATCTGGCCCCTCAGGAGTCAGTAGGGTTATGAATGGAGGGATAAAGCTCTGTTTATTTACACTGAGAGAGGCAGGAGGATCACATTTCATATCAAACGTGTGGTCAATGGTCATCTCTAAACCAACATGGCATGTCCTCATCTTCTGTTACCCAATACAACATGAAACCCTTGCCCCTATACCCCTAGGCATTTCGTATAGCTCTGAAAGGATTGGAGAGGTATTAGCTATATGATGATAATTCACCTAGCCTACCAGAGGGCAAAGTGGAGCACCTGCCATATTGCTAATACTCATTTCAACTGGTCCGATCACTTAATGCTGTGATTAACCAATCAGAGACTGCTATACTGGATCAATAGGAGCCAGCTGAAACTGACCAATGGAAAAGTATTACAGTAAAACCCTTTTAGAGGTTTTCAAACTGAAAACAGAGGTGCTTGGAAGATTATGTTGGAACTATCAGAACTCTAGGCCAAAGTCAAACAAAACCGAGCAGGCACCCCCACAGAGAGAACCAGTGGAATGTTAATCAGTGTGTTTACAGTCAGATCACTCTTGTCATATCACAGAACCTTAAAGAGATTAATAAAAATCTCTGACCAGGCAACATGTCAGCAGCTTTATAGGAATCACATGTATTCTCATTGTTGCAGATGGTTTGCTATGTTGGATAAACACACAATTCTAAACAGATCCATCTCTAAACTATACATTAACACTGAGCTGGAGCTCCTTCAGCCAAATGACATTGTTCTGCTGAGTAGTGATGTCATCGTCCAGCTCTCTGCTGTGTATCACAGCTCAGCCCATATTTCACTACTGCAGTCACCGTGCACTGAGCAAAGACAGAGCCGGGAACACACAAAGCCATGTCTCAATTCAAACATTAACGTTTCATCAAGTCCTCTCAAGAGAATTGGAGCTGATAGGAGTTTCCCGGTCCCGCCAGCTGCCTGTTTCCACTGTACCGTTTCAGGCCAGAAGCTTTATACTTTACCTGCAGCTCAGATTCAAAGGGTGCAATGAAATGGTTTGTGCTTGAGCAAACAGGAAATGTACTTGAAACATGTCAACAAAACCCTCAGGCCATACCCTTATGAATTAATGATCATGTTAAAAGTCATAAATAAATACTGTATATATGAATATACAGCCCCATATGGCTATAACCACAAACACAAACACACAGTTCAACACACATAGCTCATGGAAAGCTGTGAAGTGGTGGAGAACATCAGTGGGTAGAGAAGTAGTGCAGAGGCACAGGCAGAAAATGACCTAATGAGAGACCAGTGTGAGCATGACCTTCCTCTTACAACACTGATCTCTGAGTCAGGTTACACCTACACTGCATTTGGAAAGTATTCAGATCCCTTCCCCTTTTTCCACATGTTGTTAAGTTACATTCTTATTCTAAAATTGAATAAAAATAATCTATCTACACACAATACCCCAAAATGACAAAGCGAAAGCAGGTTTTTCCCCCAAAAATGTAAATACAAAAGAAAAGTATTTACATAAGTATTCAGACCCTTTGTTATGAGACTCGATATTGAGCTCAGGTGCATCCTGTTTCCATTGATCATCCTTGAGATGTTTCTACAACTTGATTGGAGTCCACCTGTGGTAAATTCAATTGACTGGACATGATTTGGAAAGGCGCACACCTGTCTATATAAGGTCCCACAGTTGATAGTGCATGTCAGAGCAAAAACCAAGCCAAGAGGTCGAAGGAATTGTCCGTAGAGCTCCAAGACAGGATTGTGTCGAGGCACAGGTCTGGGGAAGGGTGCCAAAAAATGTCTGCAGCATTGAAGGTCCCCAAGAACACAGTGGCCATCATTCCAAAATGGAAGAAGTTTGGAACCACCAAGACGCCAAACTGAGCAATCAGGGGAGAAGGGCCTTGCTCAGGGAGGGGACCAAGAACCCGATGGTCACTCTGACAGAGCTCTAGAGTTCCTCTGTGGAGATGGGAGAACGTTTCAGAAGGACATTCATCTCAACAGCACTCCACCAAATCAGGCCTTTATGGTTGAGTGGCCAGACGGAAGCCACTCCTCAGTAAAAGGCACATGACAGCCCGCTTGGAGTTTGACAAAAGGCACCTAAAGGACTCTCAGGCAATGAGAAACAAGATTCTCTGGTCTGATGAAATCAAGATTGAACTATTTGGCCTGAATGCCAAGTGTCACGTCTGGAGGAAACCTGGCACCATCCCTACGGTGAAGCATGGTGGTGGCAGCATCATGCTGTGGAGATGTTTTTCAGCGATGGGGACTGGGAGACGAGTCAGGATCGAGGGAAAGATGAACAGAGCAAAGTACAGAGAGGTCCTTGATGAAAACCTGCTCCAGAGCGTTCAAGACCTCAGACTGAGGCGATGGTTCACCTTCCAACAGGACAACGACACTAAGCACACAGCCAAGACAACGCAGGAGTGGCTTCGGGACAAGTCTCTGAATGTCCTTGTGTGGCCCAGCCAGAGCCCGGACTTGAACCCGATCAAACATCTCTGGAGAGACATGAAAATAGCTGTGCAGCGACGCTCCTCATCCAAACTGACAGAGATTGAGAGGTTCTGCAGAGAAGAATGGGAGAAAATCCCCAAATACAGGTGTGCCAAGCTTGTAGTGTCATATGCAAGAAGACTCTAGGCTGTAATCGCTGCCAAAGGTGCTTCAACAAAGTACTTAGTAAAGGATCTGAATTCTTATGTAAATGTGTATTACGTTGTTTTTTTTTGCTTTGTCATTATGAGGTATTGTGTGTAGATTGATGAGGGAAAAAAACAATTGAATCAATTTTAGAATTAGGCCGTAACGTAACAAAATGTTGAAAAAGTCAAGGGGTCTGAATACTTTGTAAATGCACTGTACATGCTCATCATATCAACACCAACGATACCTATCATGTTCTCCGCTCGTATACATTCAGGAACCCAATGACTGTCTTTCAGTACGACTGAATGAGATTGATATGAGATGTGGATGTATTCTAGTCTACCATCTACAGCTCTAAGTAGTCTTCATTATCCTCCCCAGTCTTAAAGAAATTCACTGTGGGAGCAGCCTAAGTGAGGGTCCTGGCATCACCGCATTGGAAAAAAGATCTTCAGCGTTCATGTCTGCAGAACTAGACCATGACTGGCAAGACAGGACTCCTCTCTCGCTCCCTCCCTGCTTGGCGGCCTGACAGAGGTGTGTGAACCTCTATTCCTGGGTGTGTTACGTTCTACAGCTTGGCTGAGCACTGAGCAGATCAACCAAAGCATAGTACTGGAGATGGAGAGATAAGACTTTATGGACACCTAGGAGTTGGTATCTCAGGAAATACTCAACACACACACACACACTCGCAAAAACAGTAGCGTGTGCAGATTTTCTATAAAAAGAGAAAAGTATGCTTCAGGATATTTCATGTGACTTATTGAATATATCATAACTCATGTTGCGGTCAGAAGTTATTTCCTAATGGCCAGCTGGTTTAGAGGTTAAAAACCTCCGTCAAAGAAAACAGCTCCAAAATGTTACTGCTATTCCCTGGCTTTCATGACAGTTTTCTTTTACTCACATACATAAAGACACACACACACACACACACACACACACACACACCACAAACCACAACACCCACACACCCACACACACACACACACACACACACACACACACACACACACACACACACACACACACACACAGCGCGGTGGAGGGAAATACAATAATTTCCATGCGGGTAACACCAACATCTCAAACTGTTCCTGGAACAAAAAGAGGGGGGAGTGTGGGAGGAGTGGGTGTGGAGACTTACCCGAGTGTGTGTGCGGATGTGCATCTTCAGACCATCATTCTTGCTGAATGCTTTGTCACAGTAGGGGCACTGGTATGGGCGCTCACCTAGGGAGAAAACAGAAGGATCAACACACATCAGAGAGAAGGAAACAAAAAACGACCCAGAGCATACTACAAAGACAATGTACAGATGCTTTTAAGTAGTTAAGATAAGTAGTTAAGACATACATTGGTCTACACACTAGGCAGTAGGCAACAAACTCTTTGAAACATAAAATACTATATGATGATCAAACATTAGACATACAGTACATACAGTYCCTTAAAGTATTCATACCCCTTGAGTTATTCCACATTTTGTTGTGTTACAGACTGAATTCAAAATTAATTAATTAATTAAATATTTTTTTCTCACCCATCTACAACACCCCATAACGACAAAGTGAAAACATGTTTTTAGACATTTTTGCAAATGTATTGAAAATTAAATACAGAAATATCTAATTTACATAAATATTCACACCCCAAATACAGCAGATCTGAGCTTAAAAGAAGAATTGGAGGTTTAAAGAAAGGGAGGGAGAAAAACTAAGATGTTGAGCTGCGGCCGGCCACATACAGAGCCAGGCCTCCAGCTCTTATGCAGCACCACAGAGAGAGCTGAGGAGGTCTACATGCTTATGCCAGCCCTGCCCCGATGCACTACACTGCACTCTGCCACTGAGCCTCCTGCTAGCTGGAGCATCTTGRTCTCCTGAAGGCCCCTCTTCTCCCTCCAGCCATGCTGCCTCTGATGTGTTTATGATGCTCCTCCATGCAGGGAAACTCTTCTTCTCCGGGATGTAGGTCCTCACAGGAACTATCGACGATGGGATTCTATGGGTCTCAGGTTTGGGGTCGAGGTTATTTTAATGTAGATGTGTTCTGAGAAGACCCTCATTGTCCAATGATGAAGCAAAGCAAACAGAACCCCCACAAGCCTTCTCAGAATCAGATTTAGTAAAATACCACTTTATCTTAATAAATGCAACACACATCTGCCTAGAGTTTAATCTGAGAAAAGTATTATTATTAGTCATGTGATAAAAGCCCCCACAATCAGTAGTACCGCTTGTCACGTGAAAGATCAGAGTCAAAGAGTAAGGACACACTACAATCCATTAGGGGTGTGAACGTTAAAACATTTAAACCAAATTGAATCGTTAACGTTAAGAAAAAATCCCAAATTTAAATCACAGTGCAGTTATCACAAAACTACCACTAACAGGTCCCGATCATCATCAAAAAGGGAAAAAATGTAACATATAGGCCAACCTAATGAAACAATGGTGTAACGTTAGTAAAAGTGGATGCATCTTTCAAATGATTTGCCACGGATATAAAGCACTCCACAAATCATCGTCATTAAAAATGTTGGGGAAAAAGCGCTGATTACAGGAATGATTGCAGTTGATATGCAGCCAATGTCAATGGCCTAACCTATATTGAATATGCAGCCAAATGTCAATGGACTACTATAGTTGAATAGCAGCCAATGTCAATGGACTACTATAGTTGATACCAGCCAATGTCAATGGACTACTATAGTTGATATGCAGCCAATGTCAATGGACTACTATAGTTGATATGCAGCCAATGTCAATGGCCTACTATTGATATGCAGCCATGTCGGACACTATAGTGATCAGCAATGTCATGGACTCTATAGTTGATATGCAGCCAATGTCAATGCCTATCTAGTTGATATGCAGCCAATGTCAATGGCCTACTATAGTTGATATGCAGCAGTCAATGGACTACTATAGTGATAGGCAGCCAATGTCAATGGACTACTATAGTTGATATGCAGCCAATGCAATGGCCTACTATAGTTGATATGCAGCCATGTCAATGGCTACTATAGTTGATATGCAGCCAATGTCAATGGACTACTATAGTTGATATGCAGCCAATGTCAATGGACTACTATATGTTGATATGCAGCCAATGTCAATGACTACTATAGTTGAATGAGGCAGCCAATGTCAAGGCCTACTATAGTTGATATGCAGCCAATGTCAATGGACTACTAATAGTTGATATGCAGCCAATGTTCAATGGACTACTATAGTTGATATGCAGCCAATGTCAATGGACTCTATAGTTGATAGCAGCCAATGTCAATGGACTACTATAGTTGATATGCAGCCAATGTCAATGGCCTACTATGTTGATATGCAGCAATGTCATGGACCTACTATAGTGATATGCAGCCAAGTCAATGGACCACTATAGTTGTATGCAGCCAATGTCAATGGGCCTACTATAGTTGATATGCAGCCAATGTCAAGGGACTACTATAGTTGATATGCAGCCAATGTCAATGGCCTACTATAGTTGATATGCAGCCAATGTCATGGCTACTATAGTTGATATGCAGCCAATGTCAATGCCTACTATAGTTGATATGCAGCCAATGTCAATGCGCTACTATATGTTGATAGTGCAGCAAGTCAATGCCCTATATAGTTGATATCGGCCAATGTCAACGTGCCTACTAAGTTGATATGCAGCCAATGTCAATGGCCTACTATAGTTGCAAGGTCATTTGCTAAATGGAGGACAGCAAGCTCCATTTGACACGCGACTCGCGCTACTGAAACAGGTGCGTCTTTCTCATCAATYTCGCTTTTCACCATTTACTCCTGTTTCAACAGGGTGTTATTCACTACATAATGAGAATTGAGACATAGTGTCCACATCACTAAGTAATTAACATGGTCCACACACACCAACACAGCCGTGAAGAAGGCACGACAACATCTCTTCCCCCTCAGGAGGCTGAACAGATTTGTCATGGACCCTCAGATTCTCAAAAATGTCTACAGCTACACCATTGAGAGCATCTTGACTGGCTGCATCACCGCCTGGTATGGCAACTGCTTGGCATTCAACTGCAAGGCGCTACAGAAGGTAGAGCATACGGCCCAGTACATCACTGGGGCCGAGCTCTCTGCCATCCAGGACCTCTATACCAGGCGGTGTCAGAGGAAGGCCTTAAAAATTGTCATAGACTGTTCTCTCTGCAACTGCACGGTAAGTAGTACCGATGCACCAAGTCTGGAACCAACAGGACCCTGAACAGCTTCTACCATCAAGTCATAAGACTGCTAAGTAGTTAACCAAATAGCTACCTGGACTACCTGCATTGACCCCATTGGCATTCACTCTTTTGACTCATCACATACGCTGCTGCTACTGCTTATTATCTATCCTGTTAGCTAGTCACTTTACCCATATCCAAACTCTTCAGGACCCTGTCTTTCAAAGATAATTCGTAAAAATCCAAATAACTTCACAGATCTTCATTGTAAAGGGTTTAAACACTGTTTCCCATGATTGTTCAATGAACCATAAACAATTAATGAACATGCACCTGTGGAACGGTCGTTAAGACACTAACAGCTTACAGACGGTAGGCAATTAGGTCACAGTTATGAAAATTTAGGACACTAAAGAGGCCTTTCTACTGACTCTGAAAAATAAAAAATAAAGATGCCCAGGGTCCCTGCTCATCTGCGTGAACGTGCCTTAGGCATGTTGCAAGGAGGCATGAGGACTGCAGATGTGGCCAGGGCAATAAATTACAATGTCCGTACTGTGAGACGCCTAAGACAGCGCTACAGGGAGACAGGACGGAACGCTGATCGTCCTCACAGTGGCAGACCACGTGTAACAACACTTGCACAGGATAAGTACATCCGAACATCACACATGCGGGACAGGTACAGGATGGCAACAACAACTGCCCGAGTTACACCAGGAATGCACAATCCCTCCATCAGTGCTCAGACTTTCCGCAATAGGCTGAGAGAGGCTGGACTGAGGGCTTGTAGGCCTGTTGTAAGGCAGGTCCTCACCAGACATCACCGGCAACAACGTCGCCTATGGGCACAAACCCACCGTCGCTGGACCAGACAGGACTGGCAAAAAGTGCTCTTCAGTGACGAGTCGTGGTTTTGTCTCACCAGGGGTGATGGTCTGATTCGCATTTATCGTCGAAGAAATTTGCGTTACACCGAGGCCTGTACTCTGGAGCGGGATCGATTTGGAGGTGTAGGGTTCGTCATGGTCTGGGGCAGTGTGTCACAGCATCATCGGACTGAGCTTGTTGTCAATATCAACGCTGTGCATTACAGGGAAGACATCCTCCTCCCTCATGTGGTACCCTTCCTGCAGGCTCATCCTGACATGACCCTCCAGCATGACAATGCCACCAGCCATACTGCTCGTTCTGTGCATGATTTCCTGCAAGACAGCGAAGAGCCCGGATCTCAATCCCATTGAGCACTTGTGGGACCTGTTGGATCGGAGGGTGAGGGCTAGGGCCATTCCCCCCAGAAATGTCCGGGAACTTGCAGGTGCCTTGGTGGAGAGTGGGGTAACATCTCACAGCAAGAACTGTCAAATCTGGTGCAGTCCATGAGGAGGAGATGCACTGCAGTACTTAGTGCAGCTGGTGGCCACACCAGATACTGACTGTTACTTTTGATTTTGACCCCCCCTTTGTTCAGGGACACATTATTCCATTTATGTTAGTCACATGTCTGTGGAACTTGTTCAGTTTATGTCTCAGTTGTTGAATCTTGTTATGTTCATACAAATATTTACACATGTTAAGTTTGCTGAAAATAAACGCAGTTGACTGTGAGAGGACGTTTCTTTTTTTGCTGAGTTTATATACTGTATGTACCTATCTACCTCATACCCTTGCACATTGACTCGGTACTGGTACCTTGTGTACATAGCCAAGTTATCGTTTCTCATAGTGTATTAATTCCTTGTGTTATTGTTTTTAAATTTTTCTCTCTGCATTGTTGGGAAGGGCCCGTAACGAAGCATTTCACTGTTAGTCTACACCTGTTGCTTAAGAAGCATGTGACAAATACAATTTCATTAAATGTTATATAGTTAACAGCATTAGAAAGTTAAAATTCTTCCCTTTTCAACCAGGTGATACTGGTTGTGAGCTTAAGCTTTTGTTAAACATGAAACAAAGTAGACCCCCTAGACTAATGAATATGCTATTTGTCTTCATCAAAACCATGTTTTGTTGCATATTTCAGTCTGGAACCTGTCTAGGTTGTAACCTATTCTAAATGGCACACTAGCAGTTCGCAACAAAAGACTAAAATAGAGGAGACATCTATTCTTCCAAAACTTCAGCTTGTGGTTGGAACACATAATTCCATACTTCAATCAAACAGTCCAGTTTGAGTTTCTGATAAAGGTGTAATGATTTGGCAAGGAATGCTGTCTCTCTTAGTGCCTTGTCTACAGTTTGGTTGGTGTATCCCATCAATTAGATTGGTTTTTATAGACAGTCATTTATGTAGCCCTTTAGAGCTTGTGTACGCAGCACCCATGCGTGTAGAGGGAGCGGTCAAATCGAAATTGAGTGAGAGACACGTAACGGAGGGAAAAGAGAATGTAGGGAGAAGTTGGCTAGGTTTCTTTTTTGTTGTGAGTCGGTAATGCACATAACAAATGGAAGGAACACGAGTCAATGTGAATTAACGGTTGTCTTCGGGACAAAATTTCACCTGCCCATTTGGGCACCAACGAAGCAGATTCCAGATGCCTGAAGACACGTACACCGATTGCGTCCAACTGTAAATCACCTAATGTTTAAGCATTTTAATGCACGACCCCACTGAGCATTTCTCCTTAGCTAAAATAATCCATCCACCTGACAGGTGTGGCATATCAAGAAGCTGATTAAACAGCATGATCATTACACAGGTGCACAATAAGGGTACAATAAAAGGCCACTCTAAAATGTGTAGTTTTTTCACACAACACAATGCCACAGATGTCTCTAGTTTTGAGGGAGCGTGCAATTGGCATGCTGACTGCAGGAATGTCCACCAGAGCTGTTGCCAGAGAATTGAACGTTCAGTTCTCTCCAACGTTGTTTTAGAGAATTTGGCAGTACGTCCAACCGGCCTCAACCACAGACCACGTGTAATCATGCCAGCCCAGCTTATTCACCTTCGTGATCGTCTGAGTGGGGGTAGTGGGGTGCTGAGGAGTATTTCTGTCTGTAATAAAGCCCTTTTGCGGGGAAAAAGTCATTCTGATTGGCTGGGCCTGGCTCCCCAGTGGGTGGGCCTGTCTGACAAGTAGGTTGGCCTATGCCCTTCAAGGCATATCAAGAAGCTGATTAAACAGCATGATCATTACACAGGTGCACCCCTGTCCAGTCATATGAAATCCATAGATTGACTGATTTCCTTATATGAACTGTAACTCAGTAAAATCTTTGAAATTGTTGCATGTGTAATTTTCAAAAACACTCACTTGTTGATATTTAGCTAACATTATAAAAGTAATATGAACTAGAGGAGACAATGGCCTGTGCTTAAATGTTTATTTTACTACAGCTCATCGGTTTACATTGTGCTACTTTCGTCCCACCCGTCTCTCCTGTAACTTCTCCCAGGCTGACACCCAAGGCTAGCTAGCATGATACTTGAAACCTGTGCTGTCATTTAGTCACTAGATGGGTTAAGAAAATGACATACTGTATGTTTGGAACCGTAAACAACTAAACACAACTCTACAACTGAAAAACACTTCCGGGTCAGTTTCTTTTCAAACTTACATCGCTCAAAACAACAGTTTGTCAGTGAAACATTGTCAGATTGGGCTGTTTTTTGCAGGGAGGTTTTCCTCCACATTAGGAGCGTGTAACACTACATGACCAAAAGTATGTGGACATTATATGCTGTAGCGTTAAGATTTCCCTTCACTGGAACTAAATGGCCTAGCCCGAACCATGAAATCAGCCCCAGACCATTATTCCTCCTCCACCAAACTTTACAGTTGGCACTAAGCATTGGGGCAGGTAGTGTTCTCCTGGAATCCGCCAAACTCAGATTCGTCCATCAGGACTGCCAGATGGTGAAGCGTGATTCATCACTCCTGAGAACGTGTTTCCACTGCTCCAGAGTCCAATGGCGGCGAGCTTTGCACCACTCCAGCCGACACTTGGCATTACGCATGGTGATCTTAGGCTTGTGTGCGGCTGCTCGGCAATGGAAACCCATTTCATGAAGCTCCTGACAAACAGTTATTGTGCTGATGTTGCTTCCAGAGGCAGTTTGGAACTCGGTAGTGAGTGTTGCAACCGTGGACAGACAATTTTTACGCCCTACGCGCTTCAGCACTCGGCGGTCCCATTCTGTGAGCTTGTGTGGCCTACCACTTTGCGGCTGAGCAGTTGTTGCTCCTAGACGTTTCCACTTCACAATAACAGCACTTACAGTTGACAGAGGCAGCTCTAGCAGGGCAGAAATTAGACAAACCAACTTGCTGAAAAGGTGGCATCATATGATGGTGCCACATTGAAAGTCACTGAGCTCTTCAGTACGGCCATTCTAACTGTCAATGTTTGTCTATGGAGATTGCATGGCTGTGTGCTCGATTTTAAACATCTGTCAGCAATGGGTGTGGCTGAAATAGCCGAATCCACTAATTTGAAGGGGTGTCCACATACCTTTCTATATATAGTGTCCTTCCATCCCGGGTCACCCTTATTTTATGAKATTTTCTTATCGTTTTAATAGTAAAAATATATATTTTTTAAATCCTGTTTAAATGTAAAGAAAAATTATCCATTTGTCACATCCCTACAACCCATACACAGGCTGGCCCGGCCCAGTGTAGCTCAGCTGAGCCTGGGCCCAATGGATCAAAGGCAGGCCAGCCTAACTCCCTGAGTTCCTATCTGAGCACGCTCCGTAAGATGGCAAAGAGGATGTGACAGGCTGTCAGTCAAAGAGCCAGCAGACACGTGGATCTATTTACCCCTGAGCTGATCCTCAGCCCAGATAGCACAACCAGCACTGATTACCAACCTATATATGGAAGATGAGGTAACCCATATAAATGCAAAGAAAATAACCGTTCCAAAGGAAAATACAGTACAATACATGTAAGGAAGTATTTTGGGGTTCCACCACAGCTATGTTACTGGTTCTGAACTATTAAAGTCAGAGGCAGAATATTCCTTTCACAGAGGCTCACAGTAAGCTATTGTTAACTACACCTCAACAGTCACGACCAGGTAACACAAGGAAACACCAAGTTATGAAACTAAAGACAAAAATTCGGCTCATTTCTGGGGTAATGGAATCAGGGTATTTTGGACAGAATGAGTCCCTTCTGAACAAGAGCTGCTCCTGCTGGTGTTAATGGAGCAGATCCAGGGGGAGACGTGAAACAGCTAAATGTTAACTTAATAAAACACTGCCTTAAGAGGGATACAGATTACTCTGTGTGTGTGTGTCCTTGCGGGTACCAAAATCTAATTTCTCATTCATTTTGTTGTAGCATAATCTCTCTTTAGTGACTAATTATCAAAGAGAAAAAGAGAGTTTCTTTAATCAGATAGAGGAGGAATTGATGGGGAGATGTTTTGCTCTTGTATGTCATAAGGTTAATGAGCTGAGTGTCCCAGAGAGATGGAGAGTTAACATGCAGGGATGCTTATTCAATCAGAGGAACCACAACCACCCAGAGAGAGAAAGAGTACACAGCAGAGAAATATCACCCATAACAAACATTTAGCTCTGTTTGGGTCTATTTCACCACAGACACAACTTAGACAGGTTTTAAAGCTTCCAGTTGAATGTCATTCACATGTACGAGATGATGTGGTTTTGGGTTAAACACTATTCCTGTCGGTCTTCTATTACCAGACTTCATTGGGAGTGGACTAGCCCGCAAGGCTGCATCCTTTACAGATTCACTCATTTTCTGGGGAGGGAAAAAAATATATTTGTCATGTTTCAGACTGTCAAATCTGTTTAAGTCTCCTCTAACTCAAGGGTGGGATTTTACTGGTTTGTTTTAATTTGTGTCTGTGTGTCTGCCCATTTCTTCCAACCCAGTACATTTTTATATATTTTATTTTACTTAACCTTTATTTAACTAAGCAAGTCAGTTAAGAACAAAATCTTATTTACAATGACGGCCTACATCGGCCAAACCCGGACGATGCTGGGCCAATTGTGCGTCGCCCTATGGGACTCCCAATCACAGCCGGTTGTGATACAGCCTGGAATCAAACCAGGGTGTCTGTATTGACGCCTCTGGCACTGAGTGCCTTAGAACACTGCGCCACTCGGGAGACCCAAAACCCCATAAACCAGGAGTGGCCACAGAGGTAGAATGGGCACACCAGACCGTCCTGTCTTATCCATCCAACATATAGCTTGTAAAGGGTTAACAACAGGCCTCATGTACAGTGTGGAATGATCACACATTCAGAAACATGAGCAGAGAGGACAGCTCAAAATCACATCCCCGGAAAAAATCCCTCTTCTGCTCAATTTCAGCCTCTAGGATGCCTTTGTTGACAAACAGGAAAATCGGAATCCCAGATGTGCCATCTCTCACAGAGGAGAGAGAATCTGTCTGTTATGTAGCATAATGGGGTATCAGGTTAAGGCTGGTCCTTTCCTTGGGGAGCCCTGGAGAAGGCATTCGTGTGTTCTAATATGGTTGATACAGTGTGGTAGTGTGCTCTGACTGCCTCTGCTCTGCGGCTTGCAGCGCATCCCTCTCAGTAGGAGCAGAGGAGCAGGCTGAGTATAAACTGATATAGTGTATAGACACCCACACTCTGCAAACGGAGCATTAGTCCTCACCATTGTTAACAGCAGGGTACAATGTGGTCACTATGATCAAACTTACGTAAATGTTCAGTAACATTATCCTCCTTCCACAGTTGACTGACACACAAACCCAACCCTTTGGCACCACTCACACCAAACCAGACCAGCTCTCTCTAACACACGCCTGGCGACCAGAATACCCCGAAAAGATCAGCTCAATCCTTTACAGGATACAAACATGGACCAGAACCAATAGCGATCATTTCAGGAATAATTTCCTTGAGGTGGCATGGTTCATATCAGAGGCGCTATGTCCTTTAAGTTGAACACTAATGTAACTGGAACCCATCCACTTATTATCTAGATTGTTGGGGATTATGTGGTGAGGCTGGGCTCTGTGTGGTGGAGAGGGTAACTGATTTAGTATGCGCTGAAATGGGACACCAGCTCTCTGTGACCCTGGGTGTCTCTCTGCCACCCAACCCCCACTGTGCTCCTTACACCCCTTGTCTGCTAATCGATCCGTTTGGCACCCCTAACAGTGTGCCTGTGTGCCTGTGTGTGTGTGTGTGTGTGTGTGTGTGTGTGTGTGTGTGTGTGTGTGTGTTGTGTGTGTGTGTGTGTCGGGTTAAGCAGATGGGTCTTGCTCGTCCGCATGTCTGCCACACAGCGTTCGTGTTACGGAGAACGCTTTGTAGCTCCAGGCCCTAGTCTGAAAGACATTATCGCTGTCCATCAGAAATGTATTCCTGGCTTCCTCCAGTCCAGCAAGACACTGGCGCTCCCCGGCCCCTCTCTCTCTCTCTGCCTCTCTCTGCATGCCGGCAGGGGCCACTGAGGTAATGTGATATCGATCTGTTTTATCCGATAAGCAATTTGCCTTTGATCAGCCCCAGAAACACTCAACAACTTTACACTTGGCCTTGCCATTATGCCCAGGGCCTCCAAAGACTGCTCTACTTCCTCAAACATTTCTCTTAAACTGGCCCATGTGAGAGTACCTGTATCACAGAACTTCACGCCCTGCCCTCGGCTCTACCACAAACACACACACCACAATGATCCATACCTTAAAACTACCCTCACCATACACCTTTTTCAGTGGAAACTAACCTCCTTAGGCCTTAAGAGAGGAGATTAGGAGATGAGGAGAGAAACTTGTCTCTGGGACAGACTGTACTATTAGAACCAGGGGACCTCAGATATCAACATGACATCATGTCCCTACAGGCTGACAAAAACAGAGACAAACAGACATAAATAAGTGGTCCTTCAGTGTTTTGCAGAGGTCTGTCAGATGTACATTTGAACTGCATGTTGTGACCAGAGACACTACTGCATACTTAACAACTGTCAAGACACTGGTCTCCAGCAGAGTACATTTCCCTTAGAATTATCCATCGTTTTCAGTCCAGAAGACACAGAGCCACTCCTCGCTCTGGTCTGGAATCTCAAGGGGAACTCAAGACATCTGCTTCACTGTCTTTATAATGACAAACAGTACCATATCTTTACACACATCATGCAGAGAGATGGGTCATGGGTGGAATGACTCAAACATTTTACTTCAATTGTATCTTGCACAGAGGACACCGATTTAAAAAAAAACTAAATGTCAGGGTTGTGTGCGGAGAATGTATGGAGTCAAACGCAGGACACAGGTCTGAGCGAAACCACAGAGTTTTTACTCAAAATATATGCACAATTCCACAAATGGAAAAGAAACAGATACGGACACGTATCAAATACAACACCTAACACACAAACAAACTAACATAAATAGGTCAGGAACGTGACACTAAACTACCAATTAATCTTCATGTTTAACCAATAACTGCAAAGTTCACCATTGTAATGTACGTAGGTTGAGCCAATCATACATTTGGAACCCTAAATATTTCAATTCCAGAAACGTAATCCAAAATATAAAATCTCACACAAAGAACTTCTCTGTTTAGAGACACTAAATAGTTGAACTGGGTAATTCCACAAGTGACCCTTTGCGAGCGTTAAACTATGACATTTGCTATGATGTCAGTAACACTCAGGCCACTGGGTTTTGTAAACATTTCCTTTGGCGTAAGCACCTGGGTCAACCCCAGGACTACCATATAACATCACTGCACACTGTAGAAAACTCAGTCACACTGACCAATTATCTATTTATGTTCATCTGCATTTACAAATCAAATCAAATCAAGTTTATTTTATATAGCCCTTCGTACATCAGCTAATATCTCGAAGTGCTGTACAGACACCCAGCCTAAAACCCCAAACAGCAAGCAATGCAGTTTTATGCCAAGATGAATCATCTGGTGAATTAATACTTAATATTCTCTGGAATCACCTGTAATGTCCCCACCCCCTTCCACTTTTCAATTTAGAATGGAAGGATTTCTGATTGGGACTTTCAGACATGGAGTTTGGTGGGGGATGTCCCCTGGATGCCCATGACATCACCAGCAGTACTCTGGGGAGAAGTGTCCCACCCGCTCTGTCTGCCTGGAATAATGCTTGTAAATCAATCAACAGCTAAATTCCATGTTACTATGTGTTAGCCAAACAACATCCTAAATTAATGGGATGGCCATTCACTTCCTCATAAACAGGCCACACTATTAGTGCATTCAATGGAGCACTTCGATTGTTTTTCAATTCAAAGTGTGCTATAAATTCAATTATTAGAGTTAATACATAACCTCTCCAAAATATTTTTTACAATTCTGTGATGACCAGAGTGTCCAGTGAAACAGTGATTACCAGTGTCCAGTGAAACAGTGATTACCAGTGTCCAGTGAAACAGTGATTACCAGTGTCCAGTGATAACTGCTGCCAGGGGGGGGGGGACCTGCTGTGACAAAACCTTGCAAAGCATCCAGTGTGTTTATTGTTTATCCAGTAAATAAGTGAAGCTGTGCTGTTCCTGTGAAGGGACACTGGTAAAACAAAGAATACCAGGCTTTAACTTAGTACCATCCAGAGAGGCTGTCAACATACAGGCCTTTAACCTCAGCTGGGGGCTTCCTTTAAGGAGATTATTGACAGGGAGAGATGGCACGTTAAAGGTTTATTTACAGAACTAGCAGCCACATGAACAAAACGACACCTAGTAGTGTACAGAGACAACACAAGTCTTTCATAAATGTCTTGTTTTTTTACACAGTTTGTCTTACATGACAAGTGTCGTTCCTTTTTAACTGTACTTAAGCCAAACAGACACTAGTCATGCCTCTGTCTTCCTACCTGCAGAGAGGTCAAATGCCACTAGAAGGGAGAGACTCTACCCCAATTAAAATACCCCCAATACTGGTTCAGTTCATACAGCATCATGTGTAAGCCCACACTATGCATTCCCTGTATATTTCATGCATAATGCTACACTAAGACTTCAAAGCTGTTCTGGAAAGAACAGTATGTATGCCCAACAAATAACTCCTCAATGTGAGAGAACAAAATGAGCCTTGTTGAGTTTTTTTAATGGGAATAACTCACACTTTTCCTCAACTTTCTTTACACAAGAAACAACAAAAGCTTGGTCAAGTGAGTTCTGGGCTATAGAATGAGAGGACAGATTTACAGCCAGTCAGGGTCAAGGGTCATCCCGCTGTATGCTTTCTTGGAGTGGTCTTTTCTCTCTCTTCTCTCCTTCCTCTTTTCTTTCTTTGAGGTGTCCCCTCCGCTCCCCTCCGCTCCCACCCCTCCCACTGCATTCCCCCACAGCCCCGCTCTTTGGTTTATTCTATATAAATACAAACAGCCTCATCCATGTTCCACACTGCCACACACACACACGAACCAGATACACACACACTCTTTATTTTGTGCCTTGGGAACCTCTAGAGGGTGAGTAGAACTGAGCTAGCAATGAAATGGTTTCAGACTAAATCCTTACCTAAATAAGTAGGAATAGGCATTAGGTTAATAGATATTTAGTTATAGATAAATTAGCACATTATAAAAACAGTCAAAAGGCATTTGATTGCTTAATCATAGAGCCCTGATTAGGTAGATATGACTGGAAAACGGGACATAATTCATTAAATTGGATGGTGGTCAGTGATAGTAGTGATGGTCGTGATAGTGATTGATGCACTAGTGATGATGTGTGTGCTTTGGATCTCAATGGCAGAAAAGCCCATGGAAAATATTTTGTACTAAAAAGCTGCAAACACATTCTAGAGATTAAGGGGATTGGGGAAGAGAAATCACCATTGTTTGTTGGGAGCTACGTAGCCTGAGAGGATGTATGTGGCATGACTGGAGTGACGATTCAATCTCACATACAGGGAAGACAAGAGGAGAACAGGAAAGATTGGTGGGGAAAGACAGGGGAGAGGAAATAGGAAGGATAGGTGGGGAAAGGACAGAGGAGAGAGAATAGAAGGATAGGTGGGGAAAGACAGTGGGAGAACAGGAAAGATTGGTGGGGAAAGACAGTGAGAGAAAAGGAAAGACTGGTGGGGAAGACAGTGGAGAGAACAGGAAAGGTCGGTGGGGGAAAGAC
>NW_019946857.1:0-6668 GCF_002910315.2 Salvelinus sp. IW2-2015 | reverse complement strand
ATCAGTAGTTTGTGGTCAGTAGTTTTGTTGTGATTGTTGATGTGGTAAGGTTGTGTGTCAGTATATTGTGTGTGTCAGTAGTTGTGTGTGGTCCAGTAATTGTGTGGTTGAGGTCAGTAATTGTGTGCGTTCCATTTAGTTGTGTGGTCAGTTGTTGTGGTAAGTCGTTTAGTGGTTGTGTCAGTATTTGTGGCCAGTAGTTGTGTGATTGTGGTCAGTAGTTGTCTTCAGTAGTAGTCAATAGATGTGGTTAGTAGTTTTGTGGTTGTGGTCAGTAGTTGTATGTTGTGGTGGTCAGTAGTTGTGGTGGTCAGTAGTTGTGGTGGTCAGTAGTTATGGTGATTAGGTGTGTGGTCAGTAGTTGTGTGGGCAGAAGTTGTGTAGTTGTGGTCACTAGATGTGGCCAGCAGTTGTGCAGTTGTGGTCAGAAGTTGTGTGGTTGTGGTCAGTAGTTGAGTGGTCAGTAGTTGAGTGGTCAGTAGTTGTGTGGTTGTGGTCAGTAGTTGTGTGGTTGTGGTCAGTAGTTTTGTGGTTAGGAGTTTTGGTCAGTAATTGTGGTCAGTAGTTGTGTGGTTGTGGTCAATATTTGTGTGGTTGAGGTCAGTGGTTGAGGTCAGTAGTTGTGTGGTTGTGGTTAGGAGTTATGGTCAGTAGTTATGTGGTCAGTAGTTGTGTGGTTGTGGTCAGTAGCAATGTTCCTTCTAATGTTTTTCAGCACTGAGAAAATGTCAGGTCTGCTCAGCGCAAACTTGAACATTGTGAAAATTCTGTGCAACTTCCAGTGCGCATTTACTATGAACACTGAAACGGTAACTTAAAGCAGGTACAGCCTCAGTCAGTGGTCAAGTAGGCTACMGTGGCTATTTGATTATAATGTAGGCCTATCAGAGTGGCCTATCATAAAAAAACAATGGAGAAAATGCACCCCATAACATTATAACATGGAAAAAGCTGTTCTATCATTCACCCCAGTAGAAACCAATTTGTGGTGTTCAATGTAGGTCTACATTCCATGAGACRTTTGATAAAAACATGCATGGCTTGACATTAACCTGTTTATCCGCTTATCCATCAGACAAGGAGGGGACTGAACATGTTGTGTTTGATGCAAGAAACCACTTTACAAAATAAAAATGTGACTGACCAGCTCGATTTGGTCTTATGTAGCAAAAATTGAAATGGTGTTTTTTTGATTGGATACAATTAGAGACTCTGAATTAGAAAATGATATATCATACACTGCAGTTAATGAACAATGAGAAAGTAATTATGCTTTAAAAGTTGAACTTTTTGAGAAAATGGCTTGTGAATATTTTGGTACACCTACTGGAGAGCTCTTCTTTGTCTACACCCATTAAGCATTGTTKACACCCTCTTAAGCCTTAGCACCACCCATCTCTTTAAGGAMTCACAGTGTAGTAAACAACCAATGATTACAAGACTAAAAGTGGTGAAAGTAGTAGCAAAAAGTAGMAGTAAAAATAAACTTTATCTAGTCCTTGGCCAAATCCTAATCTGACTTTGGTGCAGGTCATGTTACCATCTCTGGTAAACACACACTATATCAAACCAAATCTATGGATTTGATCTATGGATCTGGTCAGTAGTGTTGTGGTTGTGGTCAGTCATTGTGGTCATTAGTTGTGGTCAGTAGTTGTGTGGTTGTGGTCAGGAGTTGTGTGCAGTAGCTATGGTCAGTGGTTGTGGACAGTGAGATTGGTCAGTGATTGTGGTCAGTACTTTTAGTCAGTAATTGTGGTCAGTAGTTGTTTGGCCAGTAATTGTGTGGTTGTGGTCATTAGTGGTCAGTTGTGGTCAGTAGTTGTGTGGTCATTAATTGTGTGCTTGTAGTCAGTAGTTGTGTGTTTTTGTCAGTAGTTGTTGTAAGTAGTTGTGTGGTTGTGGTAAGTAACCAGACGGAAGAATTTTCTTGTTTTTTWAATTTAAGGATAGCCAGGGGAGCACTAACACAGACATAATTTACAAACGAAGCACTTGTGTTTAGTGAGTCTGCCAGATCAGATGCAGTAAGCATGACCAGGGATGTTCTCTTCTCAGAGTCAAATCCAAACATAATCAACATTATTATTAGTCCACATCGACACGGTTAAGCAGATTGTTAATGCGAGATGTAGCGAAATGCTTGTGCGTTTGTAGTTCCGACAATGCAGTATAGATCACCAATTCAGTAATGCAATGACTAACCAACCACACTGAAACTACCTACCTTACAGCACACAACGACAATGTAAAAAAGGGATAAAGAATATTGTACAATTAAAAGATCATATGATATGAGTGTGGTACAGAACGGCATGGTCAGAAGTAATGCCAGTAGATGGTGAGTACGATGATAACGGTATGAGGTAACGTATGAAGACTGAGTACTGTAAGGGTATGTAAACCATAAAGTGCGCAATAGCTTTTTAAAGTGGCTAGTGTAGCATGTAATTGCATATAAAGATGGCAAAGATGCAAGTAAGATGATTATAGAGTACAAGTATAAAATATGGAAGTATGGGTAATGTAGAGGGTATGTAAACAATTGTATTAAGTGGCCATGTGCTTAAAGTGGCTAGCTGGTACAGTTTTTAGACAAATAATTTCCTATCATTTCCCAATTTTTAAAAGTGGGCTGGAGTTGAGTCAGTATGTTTGACCAGGCGGCCGCTATTGTTTAGTGGTGGCTGTTTTAAACAAGTTCTGATGGCCTTGAGATAGAAGCTGTTTTATTTGCAGTCCTCCTGGGTCCCTGCTTCTGTGATGCCCTGTACTACCTGCCTTCTGGGATGATAGCGGGGTTGAACAGCAGTGGCTTTGGGTTGTTGTTGTCCTTTGAATGATCCTTTATGGCTTCCTGTGACACGGGTGTGTAGGTGTCCTGGAGGGCAGTAGTATTGCCCCTGGTGAAGCGTTCTGCAGACTCAACTACCGCTCTGGAGAGCCTTACGGTTGTGGGGAGCAGTGTGCCGTAACCAAGGCGGTTGAGAACGGCCCGGAACAGGATGCTCTGGATTGTGCATCTGTTAGAAGTTTTGTGAGTGCTTTTTGGTGCAAGCCGCAATTTCTTCCAGCTCTCTGGCAGGTTGAAATGGCCGCTGCCTGCGCTTCTACTTTCAAAAGCAGCTGTCTGTGTGGGTGGACCGAATCAGTTGTCCTGATGTGTACACCGTGAGGAACTTAAAACTTTGCCACCTTCCCCACTAACTGACCCGGCGATGTGGATAGGGGGGTGCTCCTCTGCTGTTTCCTATGAAGTTCCACAATCATCTCCTTTGGTTTTGTTGACGTTGGAAGTATAATGAGTTATTTTTCATGACACCCAACATCCCGAGGGCCCTCCACTCCTCCTGTAGGCCGTCTCGTCGTTGTTTGGTTTGATTCAAGCCTACCACTGTAGTGTCATCCCGCAAACTTTTGATGATTGAGTTTGGAAGGGCGTGCATGGCAACGCCAGTCGTGGGTGAGACAGGGAGTTAGCAGGAGAGGCTCAGAACGTCACCCTGTGGGGCCCCAACGTTGGGTTGGAGGATCAGCGGGGTGAGATGTTTGTTTACCGATACCCTCACCGACCTGGGGCGGCCCCGTCAGGAAGTCCAGGGACCCAGTTGCATCAAGGGCGGGTCGAGACCCAGGGTCTTCGTAAGACTTGATAGACGAGTTTGGAGGGTACTATGGTGGTTAAATGCTGTACCTGTAAATCGATGAACAGCATTCTCACAACACTGTGGTATTCTCTCTTGTCCAGAAATGGGTTAAGGGCAGTGTGCGGTGTGGTTGCGGATGGCGTCGTCTGTGGCCGCTATTGGGTCGGTAAGCAAATTGGAGTGGGTCTAGGGTTCCGGTAGGGGTGGAGGTGATATTGGTCCTTGACTAGTCCTCATCAAAGCACTTATGAATGACGGAAAGGGGTGCTAACGGGTGGCGTAGCGTTTGAGATCTCAGATATCCTTAGAGCTTTCCTTGGGAAGCAGGAAAGCAATGGCTGGCTCCTGCTTCGAAGCAATGTGGGAAGCAGCAGACTGGGTATACCCGATGATTTGATTGAATATGTCTCGTAGAGACCCACCCAGCACAGCTGGTCTGCGCATTGCAATACTGAGGGACGACAGGCTGGGGTAATGCCGATCTGGGCCTGCAGCCTTGCGAGGTTAAACACGTGAAATGTTATTAGCTCACCATTCTGGCTGCAGTGAAGGAGAGCCGAGGTTGTTGGGTAGGGTGGAGGACCCGTGTCAGTGAGTGCACTAGTTACTGTACCTACTCAAAGCGGCGCAACAAAAAGGTTGTTTTAGCCTGTTCTGGGAGCACCAGACAGTAGGTACCTGCGCCGGGCTGGTTTTCTTTTTGTGAATAACGCGTGGATATTGATCTGGTGAAGACACCTGACACAAACCGTCTTGTGTCTGAGCTGTGTGAATTTCCGAAACTCTGATTTGTCTCTGTACTGGAGACTTAAGTCCTGATTTTTGAAATTGCCTTCAGCGGAGAGAATAGCTACACTGTTTTGTATTTCGTCATCATGCCTTCCGTCTACGCTTGCGTTGCTGGATTAAAAGCAGTGGAATGCGCGTTTTCAGTTTCACGCGAATGTCTCGTCAATCCACGGTTTCTGGTTCTGGAAATGTTTTAAAGGTTTGCTCTTGGGTGAGTGGGTTTGACGACATCGTCAGAGTGCGCACTCTTCCTTATGGAATCTTGGCTGAACACGATATAGCATATTCGTCATTTTGTTTGTTTAAGGATCGCGATTGCGGAACATATCCATGCCGCGATGATCGGAAAGCAGTCTTGAAGCGTGAGATTAGAGTGGTCGGACCAAAGGTTGAAACAGACTGAGCGGAGAGCAGCGATCTCTTTAGGATTTTGAATTTTTGAGGGGAATTGGCGATGTTTGTGTGATATGGAAGGCGGACTTCGGAAACAAATAGGTGAGGAAAGTCGTGTGTTGAGCTTCCTCCGAAGAGGGGTGGGCGGAGGGAGGGCCTCCAAAATACCAAGCCGTTCGCAGAGGAAATTTATCTATTTTAACAATTGGTCACTAGGTGTTTTTCCTCCACGCCCTAGGTAGCACAATCCGGAAAATGTCATGATTTTAACATTATAGGGTCAGAACGAGTGTGTCCAGGGTTGGTTGTTAGATAATTGAAGAGCCTTGTTCTGGATAAGGAGTCTGAAGCGCCAGCATACGATGGGAATGTCAGGCCTCAAGGTGGTGTCGGGTTTAGCCAGTTAGCAAAACAGAAGTCAGATAGAGACGTAATGTTCTGCAGCCAGGCCATTTCGAGTTTTAAGTGCTGCAGCTGGGAAGGGGAGGACTAGGTTATAGCGGGCATAAGTGAGGTATCGCAAACGAGGACGGAGAAAGTTTCCCTGGTGTTAGAGCTATTGCGGGTCGAGCATTTGATTGTGAGAGTTCACTAGATCAGGTTGAAACACGAACGACTTTGATTTCTTTTGTTTGTGTGTTGTTATGATAAGATACACACTCACTTCTCGTATACATAAGGGCCATAACCATTCTCAGATCCGCTTCATAAGGCATTGTGTTGGGATTTAGTAGTGCGTGAATAAGGTACAAATTGATTCAAGTCCTTGTGCCTAGAGCATTAAGAAATGTACGCTGTGGTGCAGGAAGGAAAAATGTGGTGAGTAAAAAAAGTACCAATTTTATCCTCTAAGGAAATGTATGAGAGTAGAATATTCGAAAAAGTAGTAAACAAATCTATGAGACACTGGTGTAGAAAAATAGATGTAGAACAGATACCTAGGGAAAAATAACCGGACTTGTATAGACAGTAAAGACGCCCTAAAGACCATCAATTGACTGGTTGAATCATATTAGTTTGTGTGTCAGTTGTTGTTAGGTCAAGTCGTTTAGTGGTAATGAGAGTGTCAGTAATATGGTGGACAGTAATCGTCCGGTTCGCGTGAGATAGATGGTCAAAAGCCGCTAGTTCTGTGTCTTCAGGTAGTATTTTACAAGCTCAGATCCTCGATGGTTAGTAGTTTGATGGAGTTAACGTTTGGTCAGTTAGCTAATGTGAGATGTGAGTGGTGTCAGGTGAGATTTGTGGGCTCAGAGTCCTCCGGAAGTTATTGTGATTATGGGCTGTGATGATCAGTAGCTGTCATGTGGTGTGGAGAGCAGACTAGTCTGTGTGTCATGAGATTTGAAATGTCAAAGCTTAGATGGGCTGGACCAAGCAACGTCTATAGGGCACGTTAGTAGGTGCAAGTCAAGCTATGTTTGTGGTTAGTGAAGTCAGTAGTTGAGTGATCAGATAGTATGACGCTGGTGTAGTTGTGGCGGATTTGTGGTCTGCAGGACGTTCTGTGCGGTTAGTGTGACAGGTAAGTTTAGTTAGGTGTTGAGTGGATTTTGAGTCAGTTGAATAATTGGTAGGGCAAGTGATGTTCGTGTGTTGTGTCAATAAAATGTGGTGGTTGCACGGTCAGTTGTGGTGTGCAAGGGTTCAGTAGTTGTGTTTGGCGGTGGTTTGGAGAAAAAATGGATCAGGACGGCAGCTCAACGAGGTTATAGTGTGTTCAGTAGTGTGTGGTCTGTTTGATCTTACGTAGCAATGTTCCTTGTCCTAATGTTTTTTCAGCACTGAGAAAATATGTCAGCGTCGTGAATCAGTACGCAAACTTGAACTATTGTCGAA
>NW_019946856.1:44061-46946 GCF_002910315.2 Salvelinus sp. IW2-2015 | reverse complement strand
GGGGTATTGTGTGTAGATTGCTGAGTATTTTATTTATTTTAATCGATTTTAGAATACGGCTGTAACGTAACAAATTGTGGGAAAATTCAAGGTGTCCTAGTACTTTCCCGAAGTCACTTTACATATATATATAAATTAATTTGTGCTTTAAAGAATGTGTACGGTACTCAAACCATTCAAGATTGATCAGAGTATCAAACTCATACGTAGCTTACGATCCTTTTGATCCTCTTCAATGACACCTCTAAAATGTCTAGAAAGGATTTGGTTTTTGGCTTTTCCCCTAATGTCAAATCAAGTCATGTTCTGAGTATCTGAGGGCAACGGAGGGCCTTGTCTTAGTTCTAGGCCTACTCTCTGGATGTACAGACGCTTCCATGCATTTAACCAGTGACGGGGAAGGTTGGTGTGACTGGTTATTTCAGGATCCAGGGCCCACGGTAGAGACACTGGTTTATGAAGCATTTTCTCACATTGAACACGTTTTACCATAATGACATCACAATACCCCATAATGACATCACAATACCCCATAATGACATCACAATACCCCATAATGACATCACAATACCCCATAATGACAAAGCCAAAACAGGTTTTTAGAAATGTATTCAAAACAAAACAGAAATAACTTATTAACATAAGTATTCAGACCCTTTGCTATGAGACTTGAAAATGAGCTCAGGTGCATCCTGTTTCCATTGATCATCCTTGAGATGTTTCTACAACTTGGAGTCCACCTGAGGTAAATTCTATTGATTGGACATGATTTGAAAGGGAACATAACTGTCTATATAAGGTCCCACATTTGACAGTGCATGTCAGACAATAACCAAGCCATGAGGACGAAGGAATTGTCCGTAGAGCTCTGAGACAGGATTGTGTCGAGGYACAGATCTGGGGAAGGGTACCAAAAAATGTCTGCAGCATTGAAGGTCCCCAAGTGCCCTCCATCATTCTTAAAATGGAAGAAGTTTGGAACCACCAAGACTCTTCATAGAGCTGGCTGCCCGGCCAAACTGAGCAATCGGGGTAGAAGGACATTGGTCAGGGAGGTGACCAAGAACCCAATGGTCACTGGGTTCTTGGTCACATTTGTTTATTCAATAAGAAGAAACTAAATCAATTCATAATCACAGAATGGGACTACATTTCGTAATAGGTTGTATTAATTAATGTAAAATGGGTTACTGTTGTCATCAGTAACAGAAGAGACTGGAATGTTAAACAAACTGGACAGAAACGTTTATACGAAAACGGCCTTCCTCTAGAAGAGCTCCAGAGTTCCTCTGAGGAGATGGGAGAACCTTCCAGAAGAACAACCATCTCTACAGCACTCCACCAATCAGGCCTTTATGGTAGAGTGGCCAGACGRAAKAACCTTCTCAGTAAATGGCACATGACAGCCCGCTCGGAGTTTGCCAAACAGGCACTTGAAGGACTCTCAGACTATGAGAAACAAGATTCTCTGGTCTGATGAAACCAAGATTGGTTTTCTCTTTGGCCTGAATGCCAAGCGTCACGTCTGGAGGAGACCTGGCACCATCCCTACGGTGAAGCACTGTGGTGGCAGCATCATGTTGTGGGGATGTTTTTCAGCGGCAGGGACTGGGAGACTAGTCAGGATCGAGGGAAAGATGAACGGAGCAAAGTACATAGATATCCTTGATGAAGAGCGCATCAGGATGCTCAGACTGGTGCAAAGGTTCACCTTCCAACAGGACAACGACCCTAAGCACACAGACAAGACAACGCAGGAGTGGCTTCGGGACAAGTCTCTAAATGACCTTGAGTGGCCCAGCCAGAGTCCGGACTTGAACCCCATCAAACATCTCTGGAGAGACCTGAAAATAGCTGTGCAGTGATGCTACCCATCCAACCTGACAGAGCTTGAGAGGATCTGCAGAGAAGAATGGGAGGAAACTCCCACGTTTAATACGGTATGACCACTCGCATAAAAACCGTGGATAGAAACGTGAGGCCGCAGAGTACCGTTTCATGAAAATAACTCCAAATGCGCACATCATGTGCTTATCTGGGGCAGGTGGATGTGAGACCTCTGGACTCTTAATGCTGTTTGGCCTCAGTCTGGACAATGTTTTTACTGTTTTGGTTGCAATATGACTTGTGATCAAAAATTATAGAATTCAAATTCAATGACATTCTCTGATTCTATGACCATTAAAAAGAGATTAATAGATGAGGTAAGTCGGGTGGTAGTAGTAACTTGTTAAGTAAAGTAAGAATCGATGGTTGTTGGGTGGTATACGTACTGAGTAGTATGGTGATGGGTTGTGGTAGTGGTGTATATAGCGTACTGTATGAGTAATGATGATGGTTGTGGTAGTAGTACTTGTAGTAGTAATGATGATGGTTGTGGTGGTAGTGGTGGTAGGTAGTAGACTGTAGTAGTAATGGTGATGCTAGTTGTAGTACTGATGTATTGGTGAGGATGACAGTTAAGTTAGTTATAAGTTAGTTTAGTTTCATTTTTCATTCTTATTTTTCGTCCCTATTATTTATTATGTTCTACTATTAACTGTACCATTTTATTATTTTTTATTTGTATTATTTATCCATTTTGAAATTATTATTCTGCATTATTTTATTACAATTTATATTGTATACATTGTTGCTTTGGCAATATTGACGCAATGTTTTTCATGTCAATAAAGCAGCTTGAATTTGATTTGAGAACTAACGTAGCAGGCGTAAAATAATGAGAATGAGTGTCGACTTTTGGTCAACAAAAAGTGTAAATGGCTTATTTGATTGAAATAGAAGATTTGTAATGTTTAGGTTGTTACGAGCGTGATGATATATAGTAGAACACCGTGACATCCCGGCAACTTTGAGAAAAAAACACTTCATAGTCAGTTTTTTCA
>NW_019946856.1:33969-37035 GCF_002910315.2 Salvelinus sp. IW2-2015 | reverse complement strand
ATCCGGGCTTTTCAAATTCAATGACATTCTCTGAATTTATTGACCATTAAAGAGATTCTCCGGTACTCTTTGGCAGTAGTTCTGAAAGTAACGCTCACTAGCCAATAGTGGTTCTGGAGAAAATAGCGTCCTACGTCACATCGGAACAGATATGTGCACCACGTCATTCCTCTCTCCACATCTTGATTCGTTGTCACTCAAATGGCGAGGGGCTGAAGCTCATTGGCTAGAAATCAAATTGCTTGGGGGCTAGCTGACGTGGGGGGGGGGGGGGGGGGGGGGGGGGGGCGACACAGGTTCCAGAAATACTGTCGCTTTCAAACTCGGGATTCCGTGACTAATTGAGGTAAGACAGTAATTTTTGCGCGTGGATTTGCACGTATGAACTACACATGGACACATCCTGCCCCAAGCTGGAGGTTTCAAAAAATACTTAGACAGTCTCTAGAACTTTGGCTACTACTAACTGTTCTATTTGAATTCTGTTTGATTCTATGTGCATTCTATTTGAATTCAATTTGGATTCTGTTTGGATTCTATGTGCATTCTATTTGAATTCTGTTTGATTCTATGTGCATTCTATTTGGATATGTTTGATTCTATTTGCATTCTATTTGAATTCTGTTTGATTATGTGCATTCTATTTGAATTCTGTTTGATTCTATGTGCATTCTATTTGAATTTCTGTTTGATTCTATTGACTGCTGAATGGGGACAACATTATTCACTCAGCTTGGAAGATATCCTGAAGATTTGCAGATATCACGCGCAGACAAAATGCGGTTCTTGACAGTCCTGTATTCGTGAGGCGTCTCACTCTCCACGTAATACAGACAGGTGACGTCAACACCCCTCATAGAATATTCAATAAAATATTCAAATAAACTAGATGTATCCACCAATCCAAAGAGAGGTGGGAGCGTGACAGGCTGTCTTTCCGCCCTATGGACAACAGTTTCCATTGCCAGGGTGGAGACATACAGTAGGTATCTCTTCATTTTATCTGAATCTCTGGGTAAATCAAACTGYAGGTTAATCTGTAGGCAAGTCAACTATTACAATTATACTGAACAAAAATATAAACGCAACATGCAACAATTTCAAATATTTTACTGAGTTGCAGTTTATGTAAGGAAATCAGTCAATTTAAATTAATTAATTATGCCCCGAATCTATCAATTTCATGACTAGGAATAAAGATATGCACCTGTTGGTCACAGAAACCTTTTTTTTTTTTAAGTAGGGGTGTGGATCAGAAAACCAGTCAGTCAGCCACCATTAGCCTCATGCAGCGCGACACATCTCCTTCACATAGAGTTGATCAGGCTGTTGATTGTGGCCTGTGGAATGTTGTCCCACTCCTCTTCAACGGCCGTGTGAAATTACTGGATATTGGCAGGAACTCGAACACGCTGTCGTACACGTCGATCCAGAGCATCCCAAACATGCTCAATGGGTGACATGTTTGGTGAGTATGCAGGCCATGGAAGAACTGGGATATTTTCAGCTTCCTGGAATTGTGTACAGATCCTAGCGACATGGAGCCTTCAGCATTATCATGCAGAAACATGAGGTGATGGAGGAGGATGAATTGCACAACAATGGGACTCAGGATTTTGTCACGGAATCTCTGTGCAATTAAATTGGCATTGATAAAATGCAATTGTTCTCACTGTCCGTAGCTTATGCCTACCCATACCATAATCACCACCATGGGGCACTCTGTTCACAACGTTGACATCAGCAAACCGCTTGCACACACAACACCATACACGTGGTTGTGCGGTAGTGAGGCCGGTTGGATGTGCTGCCAAATTCTCTAAAACGACATTGGAGGTGGCTTATGGTAGAGAAATACACATTCAATTATCTGGCAACAGCTCTGGTGGACATTCCAACAGTCAACATGCCAATTGCACGCCTCCTCAAAACTTGAGACATCTGTGGCATTGTGTTGTGTAACAAAACTGCACATTTAAGAGTGACCTTTAATTGTCCCCAGCACAAGGTGCACCTGTGTTTAATCAGCTTCTTGATATACCACAACCCTGCCTATAAACAACCCTGGTGGCATTGTTGGACGTAACCAGTTACCATGTATATCAAGGTGGTCTGAACACACATGGCTTTATGAACGGACCAGTTACCATGTGTATCAAGGTGGTCTGATCACACATGGCTTTATGAACGGTGTGTGTAGCAGCAACATTAATGATATCACGTATTGAGAGACATCCATATACCGTATTGAGAGACATCCATATACCGTATTGAGAGACATCAAATTCCATATTGAGAGACATCCATATACCGTATTGAGAGACATCAAATTCCATATTGAGAGACATCCATATCCTTGTATTGAGAGACATCCATATCGCCGTATTGAGAGACATCCATATCACTGTATTGAGAGACATCCATATCCCTGTATTGAGAGACATCCATATCCCCGTATTGAGAGACATCCATATCCCCGTATTGAGTGACATCCATATCACCGTATTGGTGACTGGTGATGGGCTTTAATAGATCGTCCTATTCATGGGATTGGGTTCTTAAGGCATTGTGTAATAATGTATACAGCCTACTCGAGCCAGAACCACTGCTAGAGGCTTTAATAATGTATACAGCCACTCGAACCAGAACCACTGCTAGAGGCTTAATAATGTATACAGCCCTACTCGAGCCAGAACCACTGCTAGAGCTTTAATAATGTATACAGCTCTCAGCCAGAACCCTGCTAGAGGCTTTAATAATGTAACAGCCCTACTCGAACCAGAACCACTGCTAGAGGCTTTAATAATGTATACAGCCCTACTCGACCAGAACCACTGCTAGAGGCTTTAATAATGTATACAGCCCTACTCGAGCCAGAACCACTGCTAGAGGCTTTAATAATGTATACAGCCCTACTCGACGCCGAACACTGCTAGAGGCTTTAATAATGTATACAGCCCTACTCGAGCCAGAACCACTGCTGAGGCTTTAATAATGTATACAGCCCACTCGAACCAGAACCACTGCTAGAGCTTTAATAATGTAATACAGCCCGAGCTCGACAGC
>NW_019946856.1:31463-33852 GCF_002910315.2 Salvelinus sp. IW2-2015 | reverse complement strand
CTTTAATAATGTATACAGCTCTACTCGAGCCAGAACCACTGCTAGAGGCTTTAATAATGTATACAGCCCTACTCGAGCCAGAACCACTGCTAGAGGCTTTAATAATGTATACAGCTCTACTCGAGCCAGACCACTGCTAGAGGCTTTAATAATGTATACAGCCCTACTCGAACCAGAACCACTGCTAGAGGCTTTAAGGTTCATCTGGCTAACCAGACAGTGACATTACAGTTTTCTAGACCCTGTTTGTCCTAGTGTTCTAGACCCTGTTTGTCCCTGTGTTCTAGACCCTGTTTGTCCCTGTTTCTAGACCCTGTTTGTCCTGTGTTCTAACCAGACGTTTCTAGACCCTGTTTGTCTCTGTGTTCTAACCAGACAGGTTTCTAGACCCTGTTTGTCTCTGTGTTCTAACCAGACAGGTTTCTAGACCCTTTGTCTCTGTGTTCTAACCAGACAGTGTTTCTAGACCCCGTTTGTCTCTGTGTTCTAACCAGACAGGTTTTTCTAGACCCTGTTTGTCTCTGTGTTCTAACCAGACAGGTTTCTAGACCCTGTTTGTCTGTGTTCTGTCTTACACCTACTTTAGGATAGTTATAATGTTGCTTACATCATAACACCATTTCCTCCCTGTTTCCCACCAGAGATGAGCACGAGGACTTCAAGGAGGAGATGCGCTCGGTGAGGAAACTGAGAGGCAAGGGAAAACCCAAGAAGGGCGAAGGAAAGGAGCCACCAAGAAGAAATAAGCACTTCTTTGCCCTGTCATATAGGACCTATGGGTAAACCCAGCCTTGCCCTGGTCATATAGATGAACCTCGATGGGGGGAATCACAACAGTCCTCGTTTGCTCTGGGGACACTAGAGGAATGTCCTCCTAACTGTGTTCACAACGGTACCATGTGACCCCACTCAGGATTTGCTAATGATGGATCCTTGGAACAGCTGATGATGTTTGAGAGGGATCCTTCATGATCCATCACAGAGATCCTGTCTGACAAGTGACCAGTCTTTGACGCTGTCTGTTGAGAGGATTTCTTTCATATCCCATCACAGAAGATCCTGTCTGACTAGTGACCAGTCTTTGACCGCTGTTGTGTTGAGAGGATCCTTTCATATCCATCACAGAAGATCCTGTCTGACTAGTGGACCGGTCTTTGACCGCTGTGTGTTTTGGTACATAAAGCATTTATTTTCATTGTTTTACAAGATGTTTCATTAGGTTTCAGTTGCATCCACGTTGTTAACAAGCTCTCCGCTCTAATACTCTCTGTGACAGTGAAGGAAGGGGACGGACGGCATCAGTACATAAGAGCTGTGATGCTGGTTTGTTCCTGTTGACCCGAGACAAAGCTGGATGTTTACATCTGTTCTGAGAACACAGGTGTCATGAATAAAATACTGTGAAAACAAATGTGATGAAATTGTGGGAGAGAAACTCGCTCCATTTTTCTGACTGGTGTTATTGCCATTCAAATACTGTGTGTTGTACAATGTTGTTACTAGCGACTTAGTTGTAACTACAGGAATCCCATTAAAAAACCTGTTCTGGACCTGAATCAGTTGATGGAATTGATGCCAGGGACCAGTTTCTCAAAAGTGATCTGATATTTCTGCCTATCGGATACGACGAATGGATAGAAATAGATAGGAGGAATCCTTGACTTGAATGGGGAGAGTCCGGTTTTATTCATTATATTTCTATGCGTTTAGTCCTATCTGAAGCGTGAATCTCAGATCACTGTTGAAAAATACTAGTCCCAGAGGGGTGGCTGGTTTGGATGTCTCTCAATTGACAGGGGATTATGGGATGTCACTCAATACGTTGATATGGGATGTCCGCAATAAGTCTACCTGAAGAGTCCCATGTATCGTAGCTTCTGTGTCAGGGCATAGTAGATCTTGTGTTGAGGGTACCAGTCATACACCTCCTTTTTCTGGGCCATGGGCGGCTCCTTGAACAGCCGGACCACCTTCATGGACTTGTCGTCCGTAGGACGCGCCACATCCCCGAAGATACGCGCGCTGAGACGCGCCATACGTACGGCGTAGCTGGACAGGCTGGTCATAGCTAGCTGAAATACAAGAGGAAAGAGAAGCGGGAAATATTGGTCAAATATGAGAGGAACAGGCGGAGCGAGAGGATTCACTCTCGACAAAATCCATCCAAAATAAGCCCAATACGTTTCTACTGGCTAATTTTGGACCTAAGCTTGTCGACCTTTGTGATAACGACTCCCATTGTTAGAGCAGAGGCATGAGCATCTCCTAATTATAGAAGATCTCCGTTTAATCACCTACAACAGTGTTGGAACATAAAATATAAAATGGTTGTTTCACCTGCTCTACCCGGAACGTAATAATATTCCACCTGCTCTACCCGGAACGTAAT
>NW_019946856.1:19839-30979 GCF_002910315.2 Salvelinus sp. IW2-2015 | reverse complement strand
TTACCCGAAGTTATATATCGACCTGCTTACCGAACTAATAATATCCACCTGCTCTACCGGAACGTGAATTACCGCTATACCCGGACGTAATAATAGTCACTTCTACCGAGTAATGATATTCACCGCTTCGAGGACTGTAATTAATATTCACCTGCTCTACCCGGAACTATGTATTCCCTGCCTCTACCCAAGTAATGATATTCACCTGCTCTACCGAACGTAATGATATTCATGCTTACCCGGACGTAATGTATTCACTGCCTTACCGGACGTATGATAATTCCACCCTGCTTCCCCGGACATTGATTTCCACTGCTCTACCAACTATGAATTCCACCTGCTCTACCCGAACGTAATAATATTCACCTGTCTACCGGAAGGATATTATCCACTGTCTCCCGACGTATATACTCACTGCTCTTACCCGGGCACGTATATATTCACCTGCTCTACCCGGACGTAATATATTCACCTGTTCTACCGGAACGTATTAATATTCACTGCTTTTACCCGGAACGTAATACTATTCCACCGGCTCTACAGAACTGTAGAATATTCACTGCTCTCCCGGATTTAATATATTCCACCTGCTCTACCAGAATTAATATATTACTGCTGCTCGACCGAATGTAATAAATATTCCACTGCTCTCCAAATGTAATAATATTCCACTGCCTTACGATTATATTATTCCTGCGACAGAATGTAAATAATATTCACCTGCTCTACCAAATTAATAAGTTTCACCTGCTATACCAGAATGTAATTACTATTCACCTGCCTCTTACCAGATGTAATAATATTCCACCTGCTCTACCAGAATGTAATAATATTCCACCTGCTCTACCAGAATGTAGTGCACGCTGACACGGTCGCCAGGTGTACGGTGTTTCCTCCGTCATATTGGTGCGGCTGGCTTCCGCGTTAAGCGGGCATTGTGCGCTACGGCTCTCGACCTTCGACTCTCCCGAGTCCGTACGGGAGTTGCAGCGATGGGACAAGACTGTAACTACCAATTGGATACCACGAAATCCGGGAGAAAAATGCATAAATACTAAAAAAAAAATGCACTGATAAGCAATGGAGAATTGTAGCTTCCTTGCCCTTCTGCAGCTTGCCTTCCAACAATGCATGCTTGTCCCAACCAAGCACACAAGCTAACTGGCTAAAGTTGGCTTGCTAGCTACGTCCTGACACTAATGAGAGAACACCTCACCTTCGAGTCCCCCTAGCAGAGCTGGTTAGGCTGTTTACATGTTATCTAGCATGTTTGTGACTAACTTACTTTTTTTGCCTACATTTACTGACACCGGTCATCTTTAGCAGGTGTTGCGCGTTGGTATTATCAGTTATTCTGCGCTCTGGCACACTCAGACGAGAGTGCTCTGAAATCGAAGTAGATAATCAGAGTGAATTTGCAAACGCAAGAGATATGCTAACTGGATAACAGTCGTTCAATTTCAGAATAGCGAAGCGATTCACATTTCTTGCTAGCTAACCAAATGACACCTACATCCCTAGCTCTGTAGCCACCGGAAAATTCAGTCACTCACCCACTCCTCCAATGACATCCTGCTAGCAGCTAGCTAATGTTAGTCTCTGTGTTTTTAGCTCGCTACATAAATAGATACGCTAGCCTATCAGCCACATTATAATTGACTTGTGATCATTGGCCTTGGCCTTGCTAGATTGAATCAAATGTTATTGGTCACATACACATGGTTAGCAGATGTTAATGCGAGTGTAGCAAAATGCATGTGCTTCTAGTTCCGACAGTGCAGTAATATCTAACAATTCCCCAACAAGTACCTAATACACACAAATCTAAAGGGGTAAATGAGAATATGTACATATAAGTATAGGGATGAGCGATGGCCGAGCGACAAAGGCAAGGTGCAGTAGATGGTATAAAATACAGTATATACATGTGATATGAGTAATGTAAGATATGTAAACAATATTAAAAAGGGCCATTATTTAAAGTGGTATTGTTTAAAGTCACTAGTGGTCCATTGATTAAAGTGTCCAGTGATTGGGTCTCAGTGTAGGCAGAAGCCTCTCTGAGTTAGTGATTGCTGTTTAGCAAATCTGATGGCCTTGAGACAGAAGCTGTTTTTCAATCTCTCTGTTATCGTATTGACATTCCCAGCCTTAGTTACATTTGTCCGTTTTTATCCAAAAATATTGAGCCATTGAAACTGAGATGGTGCATTCCGTATGGTACCAGGCCCGCTGTGATTTACACAGAGGAACGGTGCTTCGTATGGTACAGGCCCCTGTGATTTACACAGAGACGGTGCATTCCGTATGGTACCAGCCCGCTGTGATTTACAACAGAGACGGTGCATTCCGTATGGTACCAGGCCGCTGTGATTTACAACAGAGACGGTGCATTCCGTAGGTACCAGGCCCGCTGTGATTTACAACAGAGACGGTGCATTCCGTATGGTACCAGGCCCGCTGTGATTTACAACAGAGACGGTGCATTCCGAATGTGTACCAGGCCCGTTGTGATTTACAACATGATAGCAATATTTTCTGGAGTACCAAGAAATGTATTGGTTTAATATATAAATCACGTATTGAACTGCATCCATTATTCTGACAACAATGCCTTTGTGTACGTCATGGAATGTTGAGTCAAATAATACCTATTCATAAACCTCTTATAAGTTGGTTTTGTAGCATAAACTGGGAATGTTATATTTTTGACTGATATTATGATTGTCTGTTTTCAGTGGTGTAAAGTACTTAAGTAGTGCTTTAAAGTATTTTTACTTAAGTCGTTTTTGGGTATCTGTACTTTACTATTTACATTTTTGTCAACTTTTATTTTACTACATTCCTAAAGAAAATAATGTACCTTCTACTCATACATTTTGAATGCTTAGCAGGACAGGAAAATTATCTAATTCACACACTTATCAAGAGAACATCCCATGTCATCCCTACTGCCTCTGATCAGGCAGACTCACTAACACAAACGCTTTGTTGTAAATGATGTTTTTTGTGTGTTCTTAACAAGAAAATTGTGTCCGTCTGTTTTGCTTAATATAAGGAATTTGAAATGAGTTATACTTTAACTTTGACACTTAAGTATATTTAAATCCAAACACTTTTACTCATGTAGTATTTTACTGGTGGACTTACTTGTCATTTTCTATAAAAGGAATCTTTACTTTGACTCAAGTATAACAATTGGGTACTTTTTCCACCACTGTGTGTTTCATATCTGCAAAGTAGTTCCTCTTTAATAGTCCAAGGGCCACCCACCAAAAATGTGCTTTTCCTTGACCCAGGTAACTAAACGTCAACAACTCACTTAGATATGTTATGAATGTATACAACGGGTGGTCTAATCCTGAAAGCTGATTGGTTAAAGCGCATTCCAGCCAGTGTCTATTCCAAATTACCACGGCTAAATCTATGACGTTAAAATTCCAATTTACTCGGTTCCATCTGACCACAATCCACTGTCTCATCAGCCCAGCCAGGCAATTTATATATAAAAAGCATCTAGACATTATCTCACATTTAGACTAATATTTAGTTTTCAACACGGCGGAGATTTGTATAAACCTTGCCGTCTCTCCATTGTTTCAATATTCATATTCCATCTCCAGCTGTCCCACAGTAATGAACATGTAGGAGTCGCGACGAGACAGACAGCGTTTCTCAGCTGGCATCATTTTTTGTGTGTGTGTGTTTTGATGATGTGTGTGTGTGAGTGTAGTGTATGTATATATATATATATATATATATATATATATATATATATATATATATACACATACAATACATACACTGCTCAAAAAAATAAAGGGAACACTTAAACAACACAATGTAACTCCAAGTCAATCACACTTCTGTGAAATCAAACTGTCCACTTAGGAAGCAACACTGATTGACAATACATTTCACATGCTGTTGTGCAAATGGAATAGAAAAAAGGTGGAAATTATAGGCAATTAGCAAGACACCCCCAATAAAGGAGTGTTCTGCAGGTGGTGACACAGACCACTTCTCAGTTCCTATGCTTCCTGGCTGATGTTTTGGTCACTTTTGAATGCTGGCGGTGCTTTCACTCTAGTGGTAGCATGAGACGGAGTCCTACAACCCACACAAGTGGCTCAGGTAGTGCAGCTCATCCAGGATGGACATCAATGCGAGCTGTGGCAAGAAAGGTTTGCTGTGTCTGTTCAGCGTAGTGTCCAGAGCATGGAGGCGCCTACCAGGAGACAGGCCAGTACATCAGGAGACTGGAGGAGGCCGTAGGAGGGCAAACAACCCAGCAGCAGGACCGCTACCTCCGCTTGTGGCAAGGGGAGCAGGAGGAGCACTGCCAGAGCCCTGCAAAATGACCTCCAGCAGGCCACAAATGTGCATGTGTCTGCTCAAACGGTCAGAAACTGACTCCATGAGGGTGGTATGAGGGCCCGACGTCCACAGGTGGGGGTTGTGCTTACAGTCCAACACCGTGCAGGACGTTTGGCATTTGCCAGAGAACACCAAGATTGGTAAATTCGCCACTGGCGCCTGTGCTCTTCACAGATGAAAGCAGGTTCAACACGCACATGTGAACAGACGTGACAGAGTCTGGAGACGCCGTGGAGACGTTCTGCTGCTGCAACATCCTCCAGCATGAACCGGTTTGGCAGTGGGTCAGTCATGGTGTGGGGTGGCATTTCTTTGGGGGGCCGCACAGCCCTCCATGTGCCTCGCCAGAGGTAGCCTGACTGCCATTAGGTACCGAGATGAGATCTTCAGACCCCTTGTGAGACCATATGCTGGTGCGGTTGGCCCTGGGTTCTTCCTAATGCAAGACAATGCTAGACCTCATGTGGCTGGAGTGGTGGTCAGCAGTTCCTGCAAGAGGAAGGCATTGATGCTATGGACTGGCCCGCCCGTTCCCCAGACCTGAATCCAATTTGAGCACATCTGGGACATCATGTCTTGCTCCATCCCCACCACACCGTTGCACCACAGACTGTCCAGGAGTTGGGATGCTTTAGTCTGGGAGGAGATCCTCAGGAAGACCATCCGCCACCTCATCAGGAGCATGCCCAGGCGTTGTAAGGGAGGTCATACAGGCAATGGAGGCCACACACACTACTGAGCCCTCATTTTGACTTGTTTTAAGGACATTACATCAAAGTTGGATCAGCCTGTAGTGTGGTTTTCCACTTTAATTTTGAGTGTGACTCCAAATCCAGACCTCCATGGGTTGATAATTTGATTTACATTGATAATTTGTGTGTGATTTTGTTGTCAGCACATTCAACTATGTAAAGAAAAAAGTATTTAATAAGAATATTTCATTAATTCAGATCTAGGATGTGTTATTTTAGTGTTCCCTTTATTCTTTTGAGCAGTGTATATATATAGAGAGTGAGAGAGAGAGATACACACACACACAAATAAATTTCAATTGAAAAAAAATGTACAACAAAACGTTGCAGCAGCCTTTACAGCGTCAGTGTTTGAAGTGACTGTTACTGTAGCTGTGTTTGTGGCTAGCTGCTCTGAACAACGGTCCTGACAAGAGCACATTTTCTATGCCAGGCGAAATCGCGCCACATTAGCTCATTGTTCAGGATGTATCCAAATAAATGTCACTATATAAAACAGCTTAAACAAATGTAGCTACTGTTATTCTTTTTGACGTGACTAAGTTAGCCGTAGTTGGCTAGTTAAGAACGATTGTCTCGGGCCTAACAACACCCGTGCTAATATCCTCCAAACACCGGCTTCTCGGGCATTTTCATTTAAATGAACACTGTGGTTCAAAACTTGTAAAAGTTGAAATTTTGTAAAATATTTTTGTAAAATATTTTTTACAAAAGTTACGACATCCCAGCGCATCTTGGGTTATATCCCTAACAACGTTCCGGTGTTGCCGTTTCACATTGGTTACTTTTGTTGCACACGGAACTATTTGTGCGCTCGGTGTCCGTCCTTGTATAAACTGAAGAAACACATGTTACCGATTATTTTTGGCCCTGGGATTAAAATAATAATCGCCATATTGAACGTCTTCTGTAAACCCAGTTTTGCCCCATAGTTACTAAACAACCAACCCGTTTATGAAACAGCTTCATTGGTCATGGTTTAAAACCAATCTAAAAATCATAGACAACACATCATAAACGTTCATGATCAGACAGTTTCGTAACATGCACCAGACAGAGGAAAGCGTACACTGAATGACAAAATGGCTCACTGTGTCCACAGCCAAATACATACCTGGAATCAACGCGACTTGTGTAGTAGCTTTGTTATATCCAAACGTAGATATATTACCATGTTCTACACGATAAGTGTATAACTTGCTACCCAGTATGTGTGTCACTAGTAGTTGTTATTGTATTTCGTTAAATGTGTCGCTAACCTTCAAGCATGCCACCACTTCTTCTATGACATTCTTCTTCGATGAGGTTTAACGGCGGTTGGCAGCCAATACATGTTGCATTACCGCCACCTACTAGACTGGAGTATAACTCCCTTATACTTGGCTTGAAAATGTCAAACAAATACATCAACAAATACCCTACCATCTAACCACGCACTCACTAAAAACCAACCACCTTCCTCCGCTATTTAAATCTATCTAGTCCTACCTCAGACCAACAGCCTGAAAGGACGGGACACCACCACTCAACACACCCTGTAACTCTTCTGATGTCAAGTCTTGTACACCCAAATACCTCACTGCAGCTGCCACCACGACCTCAATATCCAACGATTTACGTTCCATCCCTACAGTACAGTTGATAACCATTGCTATAAATACTAAAAATCTAATCTTACTGAAGCATACTGTACCAGTCAAAAGTTTGGACACACCTACTCATTCAAGGGTTTTTCTTTGTTTGGACTATTTTCTACATTGTAGAATAATAGTGACGACATCACAACTATGAAAAAACACGTATGGAATCATGTAGTAACCAAAAGTGTTAAACTAAACAAATCAAAATATATTTTAGATTCTTCAAAGTAGCCACCTTAGCCTTGATGACAGCTTTGCACACTCTTCGCATTCTCTCAACCAGCTTCACCTGGAATGCTTTCCAACAATCTTAAAGGAGTTCCCACATATGCTGAGCACTTGTTGGGCTGCTCTCCTTCACTCTGCGGTCCAACTCATCCCAAACCATCTCAATTGGATTGAGTCGGGCGATTGTGGAGGCCAGGTCATCTGATGCAGTACTCCATCACTCTCCTTCTTGGTTAAATAGCCCTAGCACAGCCTGGAGATTGTGTTGGGTCATTGTCCTGTTGAAAAACAAATGATAGTCCCACTAAACCCAACCAGATGGGATGGCGTATCGCTGCAGAATGCTGTGGTAGCCATGATGGTTAAGCCTTGAAATCTAAATAAATCACAGACAGCAAAGCACCCCCACACAATTACACCTCCTCCTCCATGCCTCACGGTGGGAACCACACATGCAGAGATCATCCGTTCACCTACTCTGGTCTCACAAAGACACAGCGGTTGGAACCAAAAATCTCAAATTTGGACTCATCAGACCAAGAAACAGATGAGCATGTTTTGAAACTGATCATGAACGTTTATGATGTGTTGGCTATGCTCTTTTGCACACCAGTATTTCTACTTGCACATTATCATCTGTACATCTTTCACTCCAGTGTTCATTTGCTAAACTGTAATTACTTCGCTACTATGGCCTATTATTAACTTACCTCCTCATGCCATTTGCACACACTGTATACAGATTTTCTTTTTCTTTCTACTGTATTATTGACTGTATGTTTGTTTATTCCATGTGTAACTGTGTTGTTGTCTGTGTCGCACTGCTTTGCTTTATCTTGGCCAGGTCTCAGTTGTAAATGAGAAACTTGTTCTCAACTAGCTTAAATCCTGATTAAATAAAGGTGGAATACAAAATGCACAAATTCGATTGAGGTATTCAAACATGACCAATGAAGCTTTTCATACTCGTGTCTTAGTTAGCTGATAGTTGGTAATCACGAATATAGGTCATAGTGAACCGTGGAAAAAATCGTTAGGAGTCGGATCAATGAGAGCGAAACAATATCAGTTACAAAGTAACAAGGTGAATACGGCAAAGCACCCGTAATTGCTACGGAAATAACTCCAAGATGCCTAAGTGATATTTTGACTTGCCTTGAAACAAACTTCGTTCTTACCCAATTTTTTGCTAGCCCCTAACATACGGAACAACTCTGAACAGTCCTAACAGTAGCATAAAACTAGAATAATAGCTATAGCTACTAGTTACATTTTTGTTCTAATGGCCTGGTGTTCTAAGGACGTTTATTTGGAACATGTGCCGTCCTCTAAATCTCCGCGGTTGAAAACTAAATATGATCCTTAAATGTGAGATAATGTCTAGATGCTTTTTATTAGAGATAAGTTTATAAATTGCCTGACTGGGCGATGAAACAGTGCGATTTGCGCAGTCAGATCTCTATTTAGTATATATTTTTTTAAATAGAGTTTTCAAAATATATTTTTTATTATAACATTTAAAATACATACAAAACATAGACAATATACACTTATATTTTTTTAAACAAATTTTTTTAAAACAAAATTACATTTAAAAGTAAAAAATAAAAAAAACTCAAATGTTACTTTTCAATAGTTTAAAGCTTACTAAAATAAAGGCCAGGCGTTACAGTTGTACCAAACATTATGATAGAGTTTGTAATACAGTGTTTAATTTGTTATGATTGAATTCTAGATAATTCTTAAAATGTATTGCAATTGGGGACAGATTCAAATATGTTTTTGGTATATAACATTTTACCAGAGAGAATGAAAAATGAATGACTAATTCAGTTGGTTTTTGTTTTCATTTTGAATAATAAACATATTACATTTTTCATTCTAAATACCTGGGTCTTATTGATGAAATAAAACATGTAAATACGTAACTCGCTCCAAAATAAACTTCACAGAGTCACACTCATTAAAAACATGTGTATAACAGTTTCCTTCTTTTTCATCACAGAAAAGGCATATTTCTTCAAAGTCCATGAGTAGTTACAAGTTATTTGCACAGAGGCTATATTTTGTGCAAGATTTTTAAAATTAATTTATTTACTTTTATTTGATTTATTTTGAACAAAATGTGTGAGGGAGAACCAAGCTTTCTCCATTTCAATTTCAGTAATATATGCTGTTCCGCGGAAGGAATTTCCCCTAGGAAGATCTTGTTTGTTTCCCTTCTAGAGAGATCTTGTTTGTTGGCAGTGAAAAAGTTATTCGCTATGAATGTATTATTACAATTTCTTATCCAGCAGGGGGCAACCTTCTAAAATAAATTCCGCCATCTATCTTGACAATTGTCTCCAAAACACAAATGACATTTCATTTAATTGAGTAGATCCTGAAGGTGTTGCTTTGCCATATATAATTTAAATTATCTTAGAATGTATGGTTAAGTTCTAATGTTTTTCTAAGACCTTCCTATAAGAGAGTATATTCCCTTCTTTATCAAACTTAAATCAAGCACAAAATATGATATTTATTACACTTAGAAAATGGAAAGAACAAAGAACCTTTTTTTTTAGCAACCAATATCTTTTGTTGCTCCACAGAAGGGCCTGGTGTGCGTTGCAAAAGTTGCTACACATTAAACATAGTTTCAGGATAAAAGGCTTGTTCATGAAATTTTGACAGTTTTGATGCGTCATTTTGCTGGAGAATTGCACTTGAATGAAAAATGAAGACCACCCCTTTCCTTAAAAATATGACAGGGAATGAAGTACCAAATAGATTTCCATCTTTTATCCAGATTTACTTTAAAGGTATTGTTTATCAATGAATTTAGTACTTCAAGCCACCATAAGGTCTATGATCTGATATCACGATTTATTACGTTTGAGTCGTTTATTTTTCCATATAAAGTCTAGAAAGTTTTGTTGATATTCTTTGCTGGTTATGATCAGATAGGGATTGAGCAGGCGGTAGGACAATACGTGACAGACCCTCTGCTTGCGACAGTAAAAACCATTCCAATACTAGAGAGTTCACACTGCGAAGCAGTTATAAAGAGGGATTTAGTTGACTTTCATCTCTTGAGAGAAATTGAGAGTTGACGGAAATATGATTTTTCGCCATGTTCACCCCTAAATAGTTTCACATTATCTTTCCACTGGGATATTCTCAACAGATTGGTTAATTAGTTATTGTGGTTATTTATTATAACTCCATGAAACGTTTTTTACCTTTCTCATACACCGTCCATAGTGACACTCAAACACACTATGTTAGCTTTACTCTGCCACCAACACCTCCTAATCCAGCCTGGGTGCCGGTTGAGTCTAGGTTATTGTCTATGTTTTGTAATCGTCAAAATTGCTTCCCATCCAGATGGCGTCTCCCCAGGAGTGTGTCACACAGAGTTCTTGGGGTTCCAGAGCTTCCACTCTCTCTTGACACAGAACCATGCCTTATCCTGAACCCCCCCGTCTGTTTTCCAAACCCCACACTCCCTGGTCAGGTACTAACACGTCTGCTTCTTGCAGCCAATGACCTGCTGTCTCATACTCACTGGATCCATCATGATTTGATTATGCCTCTCTTTGTTTAATGGTCCATAGTGACCCTTCTCTTCGAACTGGAGTTAGCCCAAGGCCCCTTTAATTCAGGGCATTTCCTTGCCCTTAGAGCTGCCCTTCTACAGGTTGTGCAGCCTTTCTGAGTTGCATCATGCCCCTAGCGTCCCACGTGGCAGGAACACTGTGCAGGTTTCCCAGCTTCGGCCAACTGTCTTTACCACCATATAGCCCAATTTGAGCACCTTAAATCCAGGATACACTTGTGACACAGCTGTACTTCTACCATTTACCTTGCCCGTTCCTGTATGGTTTCACATTAGTCACTGCTGGTGGCTATTTGCCTAACACTATTATTGGAGCGGCCCCTCGTATTGTACTTCCCCAACAGGCTGTCCCACCAAGCATCGATGATTAATTATTTTCCTTGGGGACCGCGGCTCTGCCAAAGTTTGGGTGTGTTTCCAGATTCACCTTGCTGACCCCCGCAGTCCTTTATAGCCTTGTTTAGCTGACTCCTCATGCCTATTATGAAATGGCTGTCGTCAGATACCATTCATTGGTTCTCCGTCACCCGGAGCCCAGCCCT
>NW_019946856.1:8918-16840 GCF_002910315.2 Salvelinus sp. IW2-2015 | reverse complement strand
ACCATGCTGTGGCTGCACAATTCCAAGCTGTTGGTTATACATGTGTGGCTGCACACATTCCAAGCTGTTGTTATACATGCTGTGTGGCTGCACACATTCCAAGCTGTTGTTTATCCATTGCTGTGGACTGCACACATTCAAGCTGTTGTTATACATGCTTGTGGCTGCACACATTCCAAGCTGTTGTTATACATGCTGTGGCTGCACACATCCAAGCTGTTGTTAACATGCTGTGGCTGCACACATTCCAAGCTGTTGTGTTATACATGCTGTGGCTGCACACAATTCCAAGCTGTTTGTCTTTAACATGCTGTGGCTGCACACATTCAAGCTGTTGTTTATACATGCTGTGGCTGCACACATATTCCAAGCTGTTGTTTATACATGCTGTGGCTGCACACATTCCAAGCTGTTGTTATACATCTGGGCTGCACACATTCCAAGCTGTTGTATAACATTGCTGTGGCCTGCACCACATTCCAAGCTGTTTGTTTACATCCATGCTGTCGGTCCTGCACACATTCCAAGCTGTGTTATACATGCTGTGGCTGCTACACATTCCACGCTGTTGTTATACATGCTGTGGCTGCACACATTCCAAGCTGTTGTTATACATGCTGTGGCTGCACAATTTCCAAGCTGTTGTTATACATGCTGTGGCTGCACACATTCCAAGCTGTTGTTTTACATGCTGTGGTGCACACATTCACAAGCTGTTGTTTTACATGCATGTGGCTGCACACATTCCAAGCTGTTGTTTTACATGCTGTGGCTGCACACATTCCAAGCTGTTGTTTTACATGCTGTGGCTGCACACTCCCAAGCTGTTGTTTTACATGCTGTGGCTGCACACATTCCAAGCTGCTGTTATACATGCTGTGGTCTGCACACATTCCAGCTGCTGTATCACATGCTGTGGCTGCACACATTCCAAGCTGTTGTTATACATGCTTGTGCTGCACAACACTTCCAAGCTCTGCTGTTATACAATGCTGTGGCTGCACACATTCCAAGCTGTTGTTATACATGCTGTGCGTGCACACATTCCAAGCTGTTGTTTTTACATGCAGTGGCTGCACACATTCCAAGCTGTTGTTATACATGCTGTGGCTGCACACATTCCAAGCTGTTGTTATCATGCTTGTGGCTGCACACATTCCAAGCTGTTGTTATACATGCTGTGGCTGCACACATTCCAAGCTGTTGTTTACATGCTGTGGCTGCACACATTCAAGCTGTTGTTATACATGCTGTGGGCTGCACACATTCCAAGCTGTTGTTATACATGCTGTGCTGCACACATTCCAAGCTGTTGTTATACATGCTGTGGCTGCACACATTCCAAGCTGGTTGTTATACATGCTGTGGCTGCACACATTCCAAGCTGTTGTTATACATGCTGTGGCTGCACACATTCCAACATCCGCTGTTGTTATACATCGTGGGCTGCACACATTCCAAGCTGTTGTTATACATGCTGTGGCTGCACACATTCCAAGCTGTTGTTATACATGCTGTGGCTGCACACATTCCAAGCTGTTGTAATACATGCTGTGGCTGCACACATTCCAGTGGAAATGCAGTTAAGAGGCGTGTGTGTCCAGTAGAAATGCAGTTAAGAGGCGTGTGTGTCCAGTGTGTGTGTACCTGAGTGCCCTCCTCCAGAAGCTCCTCCCAGCGTTCGTAAAGGCTCCTGGCACGAGACAACGCCTTCTGGACCTCCCTGAGACAACACACACCGGTTAGATCAGGCTGTATCACAACCGGCCGTGATCGGGAGTCCCATAGGGTGGCGCACAAGTGGCCCAGCGTCGTCCGGTTTTGGCCGGTGTAGGCCGTCATTGTAAATAACTATTTGTTCTTAACTTACTTGCCTAGTTAAATAAAGGTTAAATAAATACATATAAAAAGATCAGGGCTCTCCAACCCTTTTCCTGGAGAGATACCCTTGTGTACGTTTCCACTCCGATCCCAGTTGTAACTAACCTGATTCATCTTATAAACCAGCTAATTATTAGAATGAGGTGTGCTAGATTAGGCTTGGAATGATCATTTACAGGATGGTAGCTCTACAGGAACAGAGTTGGAGCCCTGGTTTAGTTACACATCATAAAAATACACACACACTTTAAACAAGACCTTGTTAAAGAGACAGTGAAAAATGCTTGGTTATATTTAACGATGTTAGCTACAACAATGTAGCAACCGCTCCCTGTCCGYGTCRTTTATACCAACATGTTTTAAGCAGACCACCATAGTCCCTGTGCCCAAGAGCACTAAGGTAACCTGCCTAAATGACTACCGACCCGTAGCACTCACGCCTGTAGCCATGAAGTGCTTTGAAAGACTGGTCATGGCCTCACATCAACACCATTATCCCAGAAACCCTAGAACCACTCCAATTTGCATACCGCCCAAACAGATCCACAGATTATGCAATCTCTATTGCACTCCACATTGCCCTTTCCCACCTGGACAAAAGGAACACCTATGTGAGAATGCTATTCATTGACTACAGCTCAGCGTTCAACACCATAGTGCCCTCAACTCATCAATAAGCTAAGGACCCTGAGACTGAACACCTCCCTCTGCAACTGGATCATGGACTTCCTGACCGGCAGCCCCCAGGTGGTATGGGTAGGTACAACAAATCCGCCACGCTGATCCTCAACACGGGGGCATCTCAGGGGTGCGCTGCCAGTCCCCTCCTGTACTCCCTGTTCACTCATGACTGCACAGCCAGCACGACTCCAACACCATCATTAAGTTTGCTGATGACACCACAGTGGTAGGCCTGATCACTGACAACGATGAGACAGCCTATAGGGAGGAGGTCAGAGACCTGGCCGTGTGGTGTCAGGACAACAACCTTCCCTCAACGTGATCAGACAAAGGAGATGATTGTGGACTACAGGAAAAAGAGACCGAGCACGCCTCCATTCTCATCGACGAGGCTGTAGTGGAGCAGGTTGAGCTTCAAGTTCCTTGGTGTCCACATCACCAACAAACTAGAATTGTCCAAACACACCAAGACAGTTGTGAAGAGGGCACGACAAAACCTATTCCCCCTCAGAAGACTGAAAAGATTTGGCATGGGTCCTCAGATCATCAAAAGGTTCTACAGCTGCACCATCGAGAGCATTCTGACTGGTTGCATCACTGCCTGGTATAGCAACTGCTCGGCCTCCGACTGCAAGGCACTACAGAGGGTAGTGCGTATGGCCCAGTACATCACTGGGCCAAGCTTTCTGCCATCCAGGACCTCTACACCAGGCGTGTCAGAGGAAGACCCTAAAAATTGGCAAAGACTCCAGCCACCCTAGTCATAGACTGTCTCTTGCTACCGCACGGCAAGCAGTACCGGAGCGCCAAGTCTAGGTCCAAGAGGCTTCAAACAGCTTCTACCCCCAAGCCATAAGACTCCTGAACATCTAACCAAATGGATACCCAGACTATCCCCCCCCCCCTTACACCGCTGCTACTCTCTGTTATCATCTACACATAGTCACTTTAAAAACTCTACCTACATGTACATATTACCTCAACTATCAACTAACCAGTGCTCCCTCACATTGTACCAGTAACCCCTGTGTATAGTCTCGTTGTTATTTTACTGCTGTTAACAATTACTTGTTACTTTTATTCCTTACTCTTACTGGTAAAAAAATATTAACTGCATTGTTGGTTAGGGGCTCGTAAGTAAGCATTTCACTGTAAGGTCTACTACACCTGTTGTATTCGGCGCATGTGAATAATAAAATTTGATTTGATACTGCAATGTATCTATTCACTGATCCCAAGTTTAGCTATGTGGTTGATGACACAAATTCGCAAGCTGGCGAAGCTGCATGCCCTCTACTCAAGACACAACACAACAATCTCTCTCTCACACACACAAAAACACAACAAATACACGTGCCATCAAAGCTTCTAACACGGGCATGCTAACGTTAGCCTACATTTCTAGGTAACGCGGAGAAGTAACGCCCTAACTTGACCCAAACAAATCTGTGCGGACACTCCGCACATCCCTGTCAATTTCACAACACTCCGTCAACTGCCCCGTTGCAATAGAGCCAAACTGGCAACCCAACTTTCAAGAAATCCTTTTGACACGAAGACTAGATTTCAACGACACCCCAACTCGAAGTCGCTACCTTAATGTCAACCTCAACCCGCACGTTGATTGAGAATCTAGCCTGTAGCATTAGCTAACAAATTAGCTTGCCACAGACAGGGTYATAACTTCTAAACGCCACGTTATCAAACGAAACTACCCCAAACGTCATATACATTCAACTTGTCCTGTAAGTAAACGGTAGAGAAGTTGGTTGACAGTTCATTTAGAAACCCTTCCTTACCCCTTGACTACGAAGAACGGATCTTCCAGCGACATATTGGATACTTCAACGCCAGACCTGACGCATGCGCGCTGGAGCCCCYAAGCAGGACGCCAGCACGATGCACCGAGCTCCTCTACGTAGCTCCGCTGACATGTGGCCATGGACTGTACTGTCATTTGGTACTGTGTCAAAGCTAGACAGTCAGGATTGTACATATCTGCTTTTGTAATGATATAACAGAGATATAAAAGAGATGTAAATGCATATTATATATTCATTCAGAATAGAATAGAACAGCATGACTTATTGGTTAAGTGCTCCTAAATCCAGGCATCCCCTGAATAAGGGATGCATGCCCTTTACAGTTGCATGTATACACCTGCTCCAAAAAGTGTAGTGCAGTACTGTAGTATTTATACATATTGAACAACACAGAAATATTAGCTTGTCATTCATGCATGCCCTGCTCTATGCTAGTCCACCTCATCACATAGAATTAACAATTGCTTTATGAGGAAACACATTCTTTCAGGAATAGTGGTATCCTAACAATAACATACTTTTATTTCATTTAAAGGCCCAGTGCAGTCAAAAACGTGATTTTWCTGTGTTTTATATATATTTTCACAATATGTGGTTGTAATTATACTGTGAAAATTGTGATAATGCCCTTTTAGAGTGAGAGCTGTTTGAAAAGACTGCCTGAAATGTCAGCCTGTTTGGGTGGGATGGAGTTATGYCCTACCTGGTGACATCACCATGCGGTAAATTAGTTAATAGACCAATAACAAAGGGAGTTCCAAAACTCTCTGCCAATAACAGTTACTTTTCAGTCCCCCCTTCCCCACTCAGACCATTCCKAGACAGTCGTAGCAAAATTCTTGCTTGAGAAATTGATATTTGCTAAGAAGCTATTTGTGTTTGTTTTTGACCATTGTAATTGAAAATATTCACAGTAAGGTACTGGATCGTTACCCAGAGATGATTTGATATTGAGATAAAAACAGCTGCATTGGACCTTTAAGTTTATTGAAATTAAAGTAAATTGTATTGCTGACAGGAGGGACATTGTGTAAGAATTGGCCAATGACAGACTTGTCTATGAAAGAGCCAAGTTCTCTGACTGAGCCAAAATGTGTTGAGTCCAACACCTCTACCCCCACATAAAATRYTTCCAACTCTCTCTCTCTCAATTTAATTCAAAGGGCTTTATTGGCATWGGAAACATATGTTGACATTGCCAAAGCAAGTGAAATAGATAAAACAAAATAGAAATGAACAATCAGAAATTAACAGTAAACATTACACTCACAAAAGTCTCAAAGGAATATGGCTATGTACAGTGTTGTAATGACMTACAAATAGTTAGAGTACAAAAGGAAAAATAAATAAACATAAATATGGATTGTATTTACAATGGTGTTTGTTCTTCACTGGTTGCCCTTTTCTTGTGGCAACAGGTCACAAGTATTGCTGCTGTGATGGCACACTGTGGTATTTCACCTAATAGCCATGGGAGTTTATCAAAATTGGATTTGTTTTTTCAAATTCTTTGTGGGTCTGTGTAATCTGAGGAACATATGTTACTCTAATATGGTCATTCATTTGCCATATGGTCATACATATGATCATACATCTCTCTCTCTCTCTACCTATCCCTCCCTTTCCTCAGGGTCTGTCTCTCATACCCTCTGTTCTGACTCCTCCCCTTCCCCTTTGCCCTCTGTTCTGACTCCTCCCCTTCCCCTTTGCCCTGTCCATTATATTTTCTCTTCCTCTCCCACACCCCGTTCCCTCCCTTCCTTTCTGTCTCTGTCTCTGTCCTGTTTCCTCCCTTTCTCCCCCCTCCTCCCCTTTCCTCCCCCTTTTACACTGTGAAAATTCACAGATCTCCAACGTCACACACAGGCACACACATTGCACGTCAAACATAAGCCATCACTCACTCAGTGGATGGAATGCACTAAGGCCGGAAAACATTAAATGTCTTTGTCTCAAATTGCACCCTATTCCCTATATAGTGCACTACTTTTGATCAGGACCTATAGTAGTGCACTATAGGGAATAGGGTGCCATTCACAACGCACACATAGCAGACTATTTTTACATGCAGTGGGATGGAAATCTTGACACAGTTAAATGGTTATTCTGACAAATGTTTATTCTTGGGTCTTCTGGACTGGCACCTTGCTGGATTCAAGTCCACTAGACACACAAACACACACACACACGCACACGCACGCACGCACGCACGCACGCACGCACGCACGCACGCACGCACGCACGCACACACACACACACACACACACACACACACACACACACACACTCAGCAGCACTTACAGTGAGACATCTTGATGAGTTCCCGGACTTTGCCCTGCAGCTGTTCATCATAGTAAACGCATAATGAGGCCCTCTTGAGAGAGAGGATCCCTGCTTCGCGTGAAGGGAAGCACTTCATTCTGGAGCCTTGCTCCATGGCCTGGGGCCCCAAAATGTTGCCCCTCCCCTCAGTCACCCAAATGAGCCACTAATGGTGTCAAAAAGAGAGATTATTCCCTATATAGTGCACTACTTTTGATCAGGACCTATAGTAGTGCACTATAGGGAATAGGGTGCCATTCACAACGCACACATAGCAGACTATTTTTCCATGCAGTGGGATGGAAATCTTGACACAGTTAAATGGTTATTCTGACAAATGTTTATTCTTGGGTCTTCTGGACTGGCACCTTGCTGGATCCAAGTCCACTAGACACACAACACACGCACAACACCGCACGCACGCACGCACGCACGCACGCACGCACGCACGCACGCACGCACGCACGCACGCACACACACACACACACACACACACACACACACACACACACACACACACACACAACACACACACTTCTGGGCTGGCACATTGCTGGATCCAAGTCCAATGGAGAAATTATCACTTGACATGAACACTGACTGACTCACTGGATGATCAAAATGTTTTGTTTTGGGGAATGACAAGTTAGAACAAGTCTTTAGTGGAACAGACTATGTCTATAATATATTATTACACATCTATAGGCCTACCTACAATCAGAGGTGGGGGAACCCGAACTAGGTCTGGGAGTGAAATCATTCTAACATGTGAATTAGCTTTTTCAGGTGCATTCAAGGATTTTATTAGACTACATTGGTGGGTTCCCAGAGTTACTTTTTCCATTTCCACCTCGGAGTATAATAGAATGTGTGTGCCATAGAGATGGGTAATTCTATTAAGTGTACAGTGAGTCGTATCACGGTTCAGAAGGGCACGGACATACCACACAGCCCACATTAGTACTTGAATCCAATTAGAAGAATGAAAGCAATAGGCGAACAAAGGAACAGTCACACAGACAGTCAACAGTTAGAGAACAAATAATAGATTGGAGTTTACTGAGTCACAGATTTCCCCCGAGTTCTATTTATAGACGTTATGACATCTTATCGCAGCTCTAGAAACTAGACTGACAGCTGCTGTTTAACCTCAATCGTGCCTCTTCCTAGTAAACCAAGTACATCTGCAAGCAACCAGCCCCGACGCGCAATGTA
>NW_019946856.1:0-8893 GCF_002910315.2 Salvelinus sp. IW2-2015 | reverse complement strand
TGTACTGGCGCTGTGCTGTTGTACCGGTGACAATTCCATATTTGGAAGCTGTGGCGATGACGATACGGCTGCGATGCTGCCGCTGTGCGTTGATGAACGCTGGGGCTAGATGGGGGAAGTGCCGCTGTGCGCTGCGGTTACGTGGCTGCGCGTRCACGTCATGGCTTTTCCACTGCGCGCCCCTGGGGAACTCACAGCCAGGGCGGATGGGCCATATATGGATGTTTGAGGGTGACGTTAGATAGAAAAAATATAGAGAGGGWGAAAAAACAAAACAAACAGAAACTCCCTGGAAACACCGAGACAGCTACATATTTTACCGCCCACAGACTTCTGAGAATTACTAATTATAGTGTAGCTGAACCTTGATACATATTGCAGGGTTTGATAGAAAAACAACAACAATAGTCCTCTAAAAGGGAACAGAGGAATATGTTTGGAATATTAGGGACATTTGATGGTGTTGTTTTCTACTGTAGGATCACTATCTGTTTTTATGTTGCTGCACTGACAACAATTAATGAAGTCTATTCAATTCTATTACATTCCATTTGATGTCAGCTTCATATAAATTGACTATAATAAAATCGTATTCTATATGAATAGACAGGTTATATGTTATTTACTTTGATTTTGAGTTGCTTAAAGTCTCAAGCAGCATGTTGGTGATGAAATAGGCTAGCTGTGTTTCCAACAACACAGGTAGTCTGTTATATTATTATTACAATGAATTTACTAGAATAACATCTTGTTATTTTAATTGAGTTTCTTGAAATCCCAAACAGCAAATTGATCTCTGCGTTTCCAACAACACAGGTAAAACATCGAATCAAATGTTATTTGTCACATGCGCCGAATACAACAGGTGTAGACTATACCGTGAAACGCTTACTTATAACCGGTTGCTACAGTAGGAGGTAGCCTAGGTTACATACATGTAATGCTGTAAGGTAGACAGCCATATGGTATCTACTGCAGGAAACTAAGCTTGAGCAGGAAGGGRAGGGCGTGTTTARCCTGTCACCAAGGAGGAATGAAGCAGCTCGAGCCTCATTACGTCAGAGTGGAAATATAACACCGCCCTGTTACTCTGGACTTCTCATTATCGTGTTGTACACCAGCTGGTGACAGTTGTAAACTAAGGAAGAACTCAACACACAAGTACAGATTCATTTATAGATAGAATACTATTGTATGAATAGTATCGAATAGTATTCTAAAGCTTGACGCTCTAAGTTATTGTTCCAACCGTCAACCGAACAGTGCGTAATTTACGGTTATCTACCAAGAAGAGGAACTATGGACGTGAGCGCTGAAGCCAAACGGATCATGGCAGTGTCCATTAGTAAACTGTACGCCTCCCGAGCACAGCGAGGAGGTATGAGGCTACACCGAAGCCTGCTGCTCTCCGTGGTCATGCGTTCCGCCCGGGACCTGTACCACTCCGCCTGRCTGGCCAAGGAGAGAGAGGAGCTGGGAACCGCACACCTGGTCCAGGTCACACCAGAGGAGGGTGCGATGGATACTACTGCCAGTGGGGAACAAGTCGAGGTGGAGGTGTCACAGGTCGAGCCTGAGTCGCCGCTGATCCCAACTATCCAGGAGCCCATGTCTAGTGACTCTGATGCCGCTCAGGGCGCATGCAAGACCAGGACATTTATTGGGAAGGAGACGGTAGAGGACAAAGAGAACCGGAGCCCAGTGAGCCCAGACAGGCATTCCAGGAAACGCCGGGGGAAGGCGTCCGTCGCGCCCGATTTCCTCCCCAGCAAGAGGGCGAGACTTTCACTGGAGCTGGGGGAGGAGAGGGTGCTTAGAACCGGCCGAAGGACCTGCTGCCGCGCCGGGGACGCTTTCACCACCCTGTCCCTAAACTCAAACCGGGCCATTGCAGCATTCTAAACTGTGAAAACGGCTCTGAATTGAGCTTTGTTGTTGATAGGCTATGATCGAACTGATCTTAACCTCCGGTAACCGGTGGAGAGGCCGGTTTAAATCCAGGTTTAAAGGACGGGACGGGACGGGTCAGGAGGAAGTTGACCTACATTGGCGAGCCCGCGGGACAATGGGATTATCGGGGCCAGGGTGCGATGTCTCCGGCCTCACGGCGACCAGGTTAGGCTACACCCTAGAACTGAGTCTCAGCCGTGGCTCGACAGCCGTGGCTCGACGAGAACAAGAGAAAGAAGAAACAGAGAGAGAACAAGAGCAACTCACAAACTAGAACGAGACCAGACTCGACCAGATCTCAGTGACTGTGTTTGGAAAGTTTGAGGAAGTGGTGAAACTCAGAGACAGAAAAAGTGTTTCGGTGGAAAAGTTCCAGGGCAGTCAGTTCCTGACGCATAGCTCGTGGAGGGATGACTCATAAAGCACGAAACGGATAACAGATGTTTAAAGTTGACGTGTCAACGGTCAACACACAGAGACACACCGGGAAATAACCCACTCTGCGGGGTAAAACTATAAAAACAACAGGGGAGGGCACACATTCACCCACTGGACTTTGATCAATGACTATGAATGGGATTGTGCCAGAGACTGTACTGAAATGGTGCTCAACATACAGTGTCACATTGTCAAATGGCATACGTAACATATAAACAATGTTTAGTAGTGACACCAGTCTCACCTGTTCAATATACTGCACTGACAATGCAAATGTGATAATAACTACAGAGAAGTAGCCTACATGAAATGTTGTATGAACTGTGAAATAAGCTATTTTTATATATAGAAAAATATATTTTTTTACTATGACCTCATGACTATGACCTTTATATCAGAGTTGTAATAAACATTCTAAAACTGTATTTAGTTGTTGATCTGTTTTTCTATTTCTCTCTCACCTAATAGTATTGAAAAGCTTGCACACACACACACGTCTCATTTATCTAGGGCAAATAGAGTTAGCAGACAGATAACACAGGACCACACAGATATTTCCCAATATGTGGTCCAGGTCCGCATTAGGCAATACTACTCAGGCTCAGATGGTTATAACAAGAGTAAGCTAGAAGCCGCTGCCCACACACACACACACACAACACACTCACACACACACACACACACCACACACACACACACACACACACACACACACACCACACACACCCACACACACCACACACACACACACCACACACACACACACACCAATATCCTGGATTTGTACATAATTCTGATTCACTTCCTCTCATAACCTTAACTGATAGTTACATGAGGTTTAATGGGAGTTATGTAATATATAAATAGCTGGAGTCTTTCATTTGGTTTGCTCAAGGGCACTCAATTTTGTAACAATCCTAAATCATCATTCATCATGACCAACTAACTCCCAGTGCATTGACAAAATGCACTCTTTAGAGCCTATGTCCTATTTATCTCTATAGATCAGTAGGCCTTACTACCATGACGGATGGGTTGAAATCCTTATACAATATGTAAGCCTACTATAGCCACATCAGCATGTGTTGGACTATATAGGGAATATGTGTCACTTCAGATGTCCACGATGATGTGAAGTGCAGTTGTAATGCACGGAAGGCGTGGACAGTGACGTGTTTATCTCCCAGCCAGCCCACGGCTATATTAAGATCTGCAGTGGCGCGTGGTCTCATCTCTGGGTGAGGAGAGGATGATGTACGCATCAGGATGTGATGTGCATCATTATCACACCGCCCACCCTGCCCTTCTTTTCATGGATAATGTAAAAGGATTACGCATGCTGTGATATACGCTGAGTGTTACAAAACATTAAGAAACACCTGCTCTTCCACGACAAGACTGACCAGGTGAATCCAGGTGAAAGCTATGACCCTTATTGATGTGACTTGTTAAATCCACTTCAATCTGTGTAGATGAAGGGAGGAGACTGTTCAAAACGATTTTCAAGCTGAGACAATGATACATGGATTGTGTGTGTGTGTGTGTTTGTGTGTGTGTGTTGTGTGGGTGTGTGTGGTGTGTGTGTGTTTGTGTCATTATTGCTTTACCACTCACCATTCCTTCTTAACCCTGATGATGTGTCAGTGTGTTAAGCATGACTATGATATAGTAAACAGTATTGTAGAGTTAATATGACTATGATATAAGTAACAGTTGTGAGTTAATATGACTATGATATTAGTAACTGAGTATGTGCACAGTGAGTTAATATGACTATGATATAGTAACAGTATGTGTGTTTATATGACTATGATATAGTAACAGTATGTGAGTTAATGTGACTATGATATAGTAACAGTAGTGTGAGTTAATATGACTATATATAGTAACAGTATGTGATTTAATATGACTATATATAGTAAGATATGTGACGTTAATATGACTATGAATAGTAACAGTATTGAGTTATTGACTATGATATAGTAACAGTATGTGAGGTTAATATGACTATGTATAAGTAACAGTGTGTGAGTTAATATGCACTATGATATAGTAACAGTGTGTGAGTAATGTGACTATATATAGTAACAGTGTGTGAGTTAATAGACTATATATATAACAGTAGTGATTTAATATGACTATGATATAGTAAACAGTATATGCAGTTAATGATTATGATATTAACAGTATGTGTGTTAATATGACTATGTTATATAACAGTGATGTGAGTTAATATGACTATGATATAAGCTAACAGTATGTGAGTTTATGTGACTATGATATAGTAACAGTGTGTGATTAATAATACTATGATTATATCAGTAACAGTATGTGAGTTAATATGACTATAGATATAGTAACAGTATGTGAGTTAATGTGACTATGATATAGTAACAGTAGTGAGTTAATATGACTATGTTATAGTAACAGTATGTGAGTTAATGTGACTATGATATGTAACAGTATGTGCTGTTTATGTGGGACTATGATATAGTAACAGTATGTGAGTTAATATGACTATGATAGTATAACACACTATTGTTGTTATGTGACTATGATATAGTAACAGTATATGAGTTAATAATACTATGATATAGTAACAGTGTGTGAGTTAATATGACTATGATATAAGTAACAGTATATGAGTTAATATGACATAGATAGTAACAGTGTGTGAGTTAATATGGACTATGATATATAACAGTGTGTGAGTTAATATGACTATGATATTAGGTAACAGTATGCTGAGTTAATATGACTATGATATAGTAACAGTAGTGTGAGTTAAATATGACTATGATATAGTAACAGTATGTGAGTTTATGTGACTATGATATAGTAACAGTATGTGAGTTAATATGGACTATGATATAGTAAACAGTGTTGAGTTTAATAATGACTAACTTATAGTAGAACACGTGTGCTGAGTTAATGTGACCTATGATATAGTAACAGTGTGTGATGTTAATATGACTATGATATAGTAACAGTATGTGAGTTAATGATGACTATGAATGTAAACAGTAGTGTAGTAATGACTATGATATCAGTAACAGTAGTGTGTTAATATGACTATATTAGTAACAGTGTGTGAGTTATGCTATAGATATAGTAAGCATATGATATCCAGTAACAGTGTGTGAGTTTATTGACATGATATATAACAGTGTGTGAGTTAATAGACTATGATATAGTAACAGTATGTGAGTTAAAGTACTATGCAATCAGTAACAGTATGTGGTAGGACTAGAATATAACAGGTAGTGACGTTATGACTATGTATAGTAACAGTATTGAGTAATGTGACTATGATATAGATACACTATGTGTTTTATTGTGACCTGATAGATATAGTAACAGTATGTGGAGTAATATTGACTATGATATAGATTGGAAACCCAATGGGTTTGATTGACATGATATAGATAACAGTATATGAGTTAATATGACTCATATATAGTAACAGTTGTGAGTTAAATATGAATATTGATATAGTTAACCATATATGATAATATGACTATGGAATCAGTAACAGTGTGTGAGTAATATGACTAATGATATAGGAACAGTGTTGAGTTAATATGACTATGATATAGATTAACAGTTGTTGCAGTTAATCATGACTATGATATAGTAACAGTGTCGTGGTTAATTGAACTAATATATAGTAACAGTATGTGAGTTAATGTGACTATTAATAGTAAACAGTTATGTGCATTTATTGCTACTATGATATATAAACAGTATGTGGAGTTTATGTGGACTATGATTATAGTAACAGTATGTGCAGTGTGCTGTTTGCCATTGCACCATGCGGACTGTTGTCTTCTTTGTACAGTGGGACTGTGTGCGCACACTATCTGACCAGAATAAAACCAGAATGTGTGTTTATGTGAGTAAGTCTATGAGTACTGTATGGAATCCTAACAGTTTGCACAAGTGACCTGACTGTGGTGTTGTGGTGTGATGTGTGCTGTGCTGTGTGATGTGTGTGTGTGTGGTGTGTTGTGTGTGTCGTGTGTGTGTGTGTGTGTGTGTGTGTGTGTTTTCTGTGTATGTGTGTGTGCTGTGTGTGAGTGACTGTGCAGGGTGTATGAGTTCAGTTGAGTGCTGTTACATGTGAGTGTGTGTATATGATATGTTCTTTGTGTGGTGATTATGTGTGACGTAGATGAGTGCCAAGGCAGGCAGGCAGTTGGGAGGAGCAGAGCGGGAAGAGTGAGAGAAACAGGAAGTGATGCGTAGAGGCGGGGGGCGCAGTGGTGGAAAGCGTAGGTGGAGTGTATTTTAAGACTCCACTGCTGCAGGGCAGAAACACTCAACACATCTGGAAGTGTGGGACTGGGAGGGGGAAGGGAGATGTGTGTGTGTGTGTCGTTCATGCCACACTCTTATAACAAAGGGTTCCAAAAGGGTTCTTCGGCTGTCCCCCATAGGGTAACCTTTTTGGTTCCAGGTAGAACCCTCTCTTTCACATACTCACTCGCAGTCTCTCCTATCAATACATATCTTCTCCCCCTCTGTGTCTCTCTCCTTTTCTCTCTCTCTCTCTCTCTCTCTCTCATTCATTGTCATATACATGCACACACACATTTAGAGTCTCTCTGTCTTGGTTGTCGTAAGAACGGGACCAAGGCGCAGCGGATGTTGAGTTCCACATATTTATTCCAAAGTGAAACTACATGCACAAAACACAAAACAATATCCCACAAACACAGGTGGGAAAAATAGCTACTTAAATATGATCCCCAATTAGAGGCAACGATTACCAGCTGCCTCTAATTTGAAACCATACAAAAACCACCAACAAAGAAATACAACGACTAGAACACCCCCCTAGTCACGCTCTGACCTAAACACCATAGAGAAACAAGGGCTCTCTATGGTCAGGGCGTGACACTCCCTCTATCAATAAATCTCCCTCTCTCTCTATCTCATATTCAAAGTAAAAAAGGTTCTATCTAGAGCCCCAAAAGGTTTCTACCTGGAACCAACCAGGGTTTTTCCAAAGGGTTCTCCTATGGGGACAGCCGAAGAACCCTTTTAGGTTCTAGATAGCACCTTTTTTTATTTTCAATTTGAGAGGGAGAAAGAAAGATTTATTGATAGGGGGAGATATTCTGAATGTGCGTGTGCATGTACAGTATGAGAGAGAGGCAGGGGGAGATATTCTGAATGTGCGTGTGCATGTACAGTATGAGAGAGAGGCAGGGGGAGAAGAGATCGATTTATTGACAGGAGAGATTGTGAGCATGTCAAAGACAGAGTAAATGACCTAGAAGATAAGAGAGAAAGAGTGAGTGGATAAAGCTGTGAATACTTTATGTTCTATGACTATGTGACATCACTCGTGGCTTCCCCCGCTGTGCTGTGCTGTGCGTGTGAGTGTACACTGAGGTAATTGTCCGACGAGCGCCTACGTAGGAGGAAGGGAGGGGGGTAGACTGGAGAGGGAGAGAAAAAGGACAGGAGAGCAGGAAGGACATTACAGGATGATACAGGGAGAGGGGAAGGAAAGGAGGAAAGGATGTCAATAAAACGTGAGGATAGAGGAAGAGAGGGAGGGTGTTGGTGGGTGGGGGTTGTGGAGTCACACAGTAAAAGGTGGTTGGGGATGCCTCACTGAATGGGTGTGTGTGTGTGCTGCACAATGTGAGGAAGTACCATACTCTGTAGGTGTGTTTGTGTGTAGTTTGGACTTCCCACAAACCAAACCATTCCTGTCTTGAGGATAAGAAGGAACCAAGGAAGAAGGGAAGGAAACAGAGGATATAGGTTGAAATCGTTCAGTGTGTGTTCTATATGCAGATTAAGGATGGATACAGAGGATAGATTGAATGCATTTTCTCTGTGTGTGTGTGTGTGTGTGTGCGTGCGTGCGTGCGTGCGTGTGTGTGTGTGTATGTGTGTGTGTGTGTGTGTGTGTGTTATACACAGACGCATTAAAGAGTCAGAGGGTCGGTAGAATGCATTCTCTCTGGTTTTATTCAGGTTCCTTAGGAAGAGTTCTGTTCGGAGTAACAAAATGCACTGGTAGAAATAGCAGAGAGATAGAGAGCGAGAGAAAAAGAGATTTCATAGCCGGAATAAACGGGTAACATCATAACCAGAGTCATCAGGCAGCTCTCAAGACTCTCAATCAAGGGATTTTTGTTTTTCTTTAATTAAGGAAAAATGTATTCCTTCATTCCATGTTTATCTTTTATTTATCTTTTCTTAATTTTTGTWGTTGTAATGTAATGTTTCAACATTTTGTTTAAAGTGTTAAATCGTCTACCTCCCCGCCRTCGCAGCTCTTTAGTGAATTAACTGGCAAGTAACAAACAAAAACATTCTTTGATTACATCACCAAAGTTCTTCTTTTTAAAGATTATCTATCTATTTTTTTTGTCCAAGTTTTTTTCTCCAGTTGTTTGTTTTTAAAAATAGAAGAAAAAGGAACACATTGCTCTTAAAAACATCTATCTATATATATTTATACATATATATATACTTTTTTTCTCTT
>NW_019946855.1:57850-58841 GCF_002910315.2 Salvelinus sp. IW2-2015 | reverse complement strand
TGCAGAAGAAGAATCCCAGTGGCCAGGAACATCTACCAAGAAAGAAGGAATCTAGGAAGTAAGATGGAGAGGAATCCGGCTCCTACGATGGCCCATCCTTTTCTGGGTGTAACAGGTAGAGGTTAGAGGTTAAGAGTACATGTGGCCATTAAGAGTACATGTGGCCATTAAAGGGGTACTTGGGGATTTTGTGCAGCCACAACTGTCTTTATGTTAATGCGAGTTATAACCCACGAGTTATGACTATAGGGCCAGGAGTTTTGACCAGAAACCACCTCGTGACCTGAACAGGAAGAACTATGGGCTATGATTATGATGACCATCCTATGGCTGAAAAACAAAAAACAAAATGTGGTATAGCTTCAGTGCAAATGTACTGGATTTCATACAATGTATGTTTTGTATGATTTCAGTTTAACATCTAGATGTTATTGAGATTTTATGTATTTTGTAAAATAAAGTATTTTCTTGCTTCTCTTGTTTTATTCTTTATTTCATAATAATGTCATCTGTATTTAAGTTCTTAAAAGCTGATATAGTTATATGAACTAGTTGGCGCATCACAGTTTAAAGTCTCTTTCTCTTTGGTATCAAACTTATATTTGGGGATGTGATGAAMGGAACTGTAAGAAGGAAACAGAAATGTTCTGTTTTAATYTACAGAYCTTTTTATTCCAAGCAGCTGGCTTGTGTAAATGATTTCTGATGATGAAAACGCATGTGTGATAGGCTACCTAGGCCTAACAGTAAACTGAAAACATATTGTATAGCCTTAGAGGAAAGCTAGGCTTGTTTCTAGGCTATATTATATCAGCCTGTTGCATGTGGATCACACAACAAGTCGGCTACCTTCAGATCCGGCTGAATCACAAGAACCACAGACAATTTGATTAATCGATTCGTTTTAAATCATAGACTGCTCGGTTCCATTAGCGTTATTTGGTCAGATTATTGATGATCAGCTCTCCGATATTGGAGATGGCCTTTGATC
>NW_019946855.1:51565-54885 GCF_002910315.2 Salvelinus sp. IW2-2015 | reverse complement strand
GCCAATATACCACGGCTAAGGGCTGTATCAAGGCACTCCGCAGTGTGTCGTGCTTAAGAACAGCCCTTAGCCGTGATATACCACACTGCCCTCGGGCCTTATTGCTTAAATCTGCTTTGTTTTCTTCCTAAAAACGAYGACACGGCCAGTAAACAAACGACTCCGAAACATTAAAATAATTATTTAATTGGCCTAGCCAATTGATCTGAAGACACCAAGGTCAAGTTATTTCACAATATCGACTGAATCATAATCCAATTCTGTGTCCAAATCTCAACCCAAAAACTCAAGATTAAAATGTTTATAGATGACAGAAGCATATGAAACATAATTTAAATAGTACAWAAAAAGGCACTTYYCCCCCCCCAAGAGCCCCATAAACGGGCACAATTAGGAATGATTCTTATAAATACATAATGGTAAGATTTTATTTCTCATAAATGCTCAGAAAATAGTTTGATAGCAATAGTCTTCCAACAGATTCTTGTCTGTTGGGCAACTTAGGCAAAAATCCCCAAATGAATGACAGAATAAAACATGTAAATTAAGAAAGAGGAGAGAGAAAGGAAGAGGTGTTTGAGAGCGGAAGAGAGAGCAAGAGGGAGGAAAAAAGAGAGAGCAAGAGGGAGGAAAAAAGAGAGAGAGAGCAGGACACAAAAGAGTGATGAGATTTACTGCAGTTAAATAAAGCCAGTTGTTTTCTGTGATCTCTGTCCCATTAAGGAGTGATAGGCATTGATGGATGGGAGGAAAATACACACAGTCTATATGCATGAGTGAACCCCTTAACACACACAGTATGGATGAGTGAACCCCTTACCTCACACACACAGTCTGTATGGATGAGTGACCCATAACTCCACACCTCAACACGCAGTACCACACTGCCCGCGCATCTAATGGACAAACGGTAAATCCTCACTCCTGCCTGCCTGCCCACACACACTAAGACATGCACTAAGCTGAATGAGCATTTAGCCGGATGACTGTAACCGAGCAACCAAAGCTGAGAGGAAGCCTATCATTACCATCTACAATGTCCCTCCAATGAGCTGCTAAGCAGCTCTGGTATGAATAAGAATATAACAAGTATGTTAAGAATTAAATGTTTTTTTTGATGTTGTATCTATTCATATTCTGATTAGGGTTGCATAACAACAACAATAACACAAATAAATAGTACCATAGTCCATGATTTGTTCACAAAAACAAGAGAGGGAAGTGAAATGTTCTCCAAAGGACCTCCTCCTCGTTCCAAAAAGTCATGAAACAGTTCCAGAGAACTGAACAGGGTCTTTCATTAGGAAGTCGACTTAAAAAACGTTTTTTTTCCGGAACCGGAAAACGGAGTAGGGTGACGTAGCCCCTAGTCATGATCTTGGGTCGGTTTTCATTTCCCCACTAACGGTTAAAGCAGCAATCAGCAGTTGAAACAATAACAAAGCGTACTCCCGTCTGTTTTGGTAAAAAGCTGAGGGACGGGGCTGGAGAGTTGTAACCGCTCTCAAATGCATAGCTAGAGCTATGGATGCAAAGACTGTCAATCCATGATAGCAACATTCAGTTTTAAACCATGTTGAGGCTTATTTTTACATTTACGTTGTTTACAAAGCTTGGAGTAAAACAAAGCTTATATTTTTAATTAAGCTCATGAGGCATTTATAAGTTTACATTGCTTCAAGAATCAATGGGCCAGTTGCTAAGTCCAAAAATGTACGTAGCAACTGCTGATTGACCCTTAAGTTATGATTGGTGAGGGAAGCTGAGTCTAGCTCAGTTACGAAGGGAAACTTCCCCCCCAGAGCCCAGAAGCCAACCAGCACCATCAGAACTGTTAGAACTCATAGGAACTCTTACAGAACCAATCAAAGCAGAGAGACGGCCTTCTAGGTTCTCTTTGATGAATGGTGTCCATGACGAACCTGGAAAAACAATCTGCTACGTTGGGAGGTGTCCGTTGGCCGGGTGAGTGGTGGTAGAGGAGTTTACTGGGCGTGGCGTGAAGACACAAACATTCCGCGATGTATCGCGGCCGCAGAGTCCACGTCACAGTCCTGCACCTGAGGAGGAATGAAAGAGAGAGAGAGGGAGAGAGGGAGAGAGAGAGAGATGGAAGAGGGAAGAGGGGGAGAGGGAAGAAAGAGGGTGACCGGCAATACCGTTTTCAGCTTAGTTACATTTCTATGATCTACAACATCTATAAACATGGCTTCATCCTGATGGCTGCAAAGCCCGCCCTTGTATAAAATGTGTGATGTGATAAATATCGGAATGAAACAAACCCACGGCAAAGGCCATTTCATGTCATACACCAATGGATTTGAATTAGCCAGATTATCAGTCTATGGGCACATATGTTTCTACACTGAAGTTAGCGATGGTGATGGACACCGTGGCCTCCGTAGTGTATATAAGGATGACTAAGCTGCCTGTGATTGAGTGCCTGGGAAGACCCCGCCAAGGGAAGTCGGAAGACGGCGGGGAACTGAAGCCATTTCCGAGACTGCAGCGAAGGCCACGTTCCACAAGCGCGGTAGAGTGCACGCCACCGAACTGTAAGGACAATGCTTTCTCTCTGAGAAAAGAATCTGGAGTCTTGTTCAATAACGTAAGATCTGCAATACAAGCAAAACAAACATAACAATTACCATAAATTAAAATATCGCGACAACTCGCGTGGTGCCGGCGCAATTATACGCAAATAAATAAAGTAGTAAACAAATATACAGATGAACAATAGGGAGGATGTTCAATCAATATTCAAATCAAYATTCAAAACAAGAATAATATTGTGGTTACTGGTGACAAACCATGTACTGTAAATACCACTTCCATGTGATACGGATATAACTGCAGAATTATACTACTCATCAATCAACCGGAAATGCCAGTTGATGAACGGTCAAATCTGTACATGTGATTGGGAGAGCAATCACTGGCGAATTCAGATCAATGACCTAGTGAAGCCATGGCTACAGGAGGATTGATTGATCTAGCTGTCGACAGTATTATGGTGTGTGAGTCAACACACACACTGTCCCTGACTGACTGTCCCTTTCACAGTACACAACACTCTGACTCAGTGGCTGCATCCCAAACGGAGTGCTATTCCCTATATAGTGCACTACTTTTGACCAGGGCCCATATGAAGGGACATAAAGGGAACAGGGTGACAATTTGGTTCACTGTAGTGGTTCACTAGTTAACCAATTAAAAGTGTATGAGGAGTTGTCATTCTACCTGGCTTTGGTTCATCTGGTTAAAAGAACAACAACGGGCTAGATAATGATGGATGAACTGATGAGAATGAAGAGAATAAT
>NW_019946855.1:37103-50478 GCF_002910315.2 Salvelinus sp. IW2-2015 | reverse complement strand
TTGGACTTAAACCACGAGGTACCCGTTACAGAGACTGTCTGTTTTACAACTGAGGTACCGCGTCACGAGACTGTCTTGTACACTGAGGTACCCGGACAGAGACTGTCTGTTACACTGAGGTACCCGTTACAGAGGACTGTCTGTTACCACTGAGGTACCGTTACAGAGACTGTCTGTTACTGAGGTACCGTTACAGAGACTGTCTGTTACCACTGAGGTACCGTTTACAGAGACTGTCTGTTTACCACTGAGTGTACCCGTTACAGAGACTGTCTGTTACCACTGAGGTACCTCCGGTACAGAGACTGTCTGTTACCACTGAGGTACCCGTACTTAGGAGAACTGTCTGTTCACTGAGGTACCCCGTTACAGAGACTGTCTGTTACGACTGAGGTACCCCGTTACAGAGCTGTTGTTACCACTGAGGGTACCCCGTTAAGAGACGGTCTGTTACCACTGAGGTACCCCGTTACAGAGACTGTCTGTTACACTGAGGTACGGGCCCGTTAGAGACTGTCTGTTACACTGAGGTACCCGGTATAGAGACTGTCTGGTTACCACTGAGGTACCCCGGTATAGGAGACTTCTCTGTTACCACTGAGGTGTAACCCGCGGTATAAGAGACTCTCTGTTACCACATGAGGTACCCGGTATAGAGACTCTCTGTTACCACTGAGGTACCCGGTATAGAGACTCTGTTAGTACTGAGGTACCCCGGTATAGAGACTGTCTCTTACCATTGAGGTCTACAGTATAGAGACTGTCTCTTACCATTGAGGTCCTACAGTATATAGACGGTCTCTTACCATTGAGGTCACACAGTATATAGACTGTCCTTTACCATTGAGGTCACACAGTATATAGACTGTCTCTTACCATTGAGGTCCTACAGTATATAGACTGTCTCTTACCATTGAGGTCCTACAGTATATAGAGACTGTCTCTTACCATTGAGGTACTCTTGAAGAAGATGTTGTTGCAGATGGAAGAGAAGAGTTTCAGACTCTCCTGTTAGGCGGTTCTGAAAGAGGGGAGATCATTAGATAAAACAGTAACATTAGTAATATAGCGCCTGTCACGGTCAGACCATGTGTAGTAATTGTATAGTGTTCATCAGGGAAATGACATGTAAAGATGTGGGGTTAACAATAGAGTGGGTGTGTCTCACCATACATGGGTCCTCTACTAGAGTTGTCTAAAGCCCAATTCAAATGAAAAGCTCTTTTTTTTACGCTTGTAAACAACCGTGTACACGCTGGAATTAGAATGCCCAGGAGTAATGAGAGAGAACAGATGGACCGTCAACGACGTCAACAGTCTGAAAGAATGGTATTTGGTAAGAGATGGTATTTGGGAAGAGATAATGTAACCAGCAATGAGAATTAAGCCCAGACTGGGCTAGAAGAAAATATGCCAAACTAGCACAGCATGCAAGTTCATTTATTTTTTTATTCAAATATTGCAGTACACAGATTTCGCCGTGATTTTTTTTAAAATTGTGTCTAGAAAAGTCCCATCCGTACAGAAACTCTTCCATTGATAGTTACAGCTACTTGGCCAAGTCTAAACAGAGTTTGGTTGACATGGTTGTCCTCTAGTTGTCCTTTTGCTAATGGACAGGATGGAGAAGACGCTATACACACACACACTATACACACACACACACACACACACACACACACACACACACACACACACACACTCACTGTTACGCATAGAGTCCATGGGGAGGACAGAGTGGGAACGGATGAGTGAAGCAAACATGGAGGAAGTCTTTCTCCATCTTTCTCACTTGTCATTTATGTCACTCGTGGCTTCTGAGTGGACATGCCTCTGCAATGTCTTTGTCACCACACACCTACACACACACACACACACTACACACGCGTACACACACACACACGACCGACCACAGCCTTTGTTCTAGTAGGTCCCTTGTCACTTGTAATTAAACAGCGAACAGTAATTTAGGTGTGCATTCTGCTTGCTTCCAGCCCACACCAACACACACACCCGTCCTCATCAAATGAAAGACAGTGTAACGAGCTTGTTTAATGGGACCTCCTTTAGTATGTTTTTAATGCCCACTTGGTGTGGTGGTGGTGTGTGCGTGCGTATGTGTGTGAGACCGGGTAATTAATCTATCAGGGCGTGTCTGTGAGTCTGCTAACCTGTAACCCTCCACCCACTGTTCCCCCGTGTTAATTACACACCACACACACCACACCACACCACACCACAACACACACACCACACACACACACAACACACACACACACACACACACACACACACACACACACACACTCTCTCATTATTCTCTTCATTCTCATCAGTTCATCCATCATTATCTAGCCCGTTGTTGTTCTTTTAACCAGATGAACCAAAGCCAGGTAGAATGACAACTCCTCATAGACTTTTAACTGGTCAACTAGTGAACCACTACAGTGAACCAAGTTGTCACCCTGTTCCCTTATGTCCCTCATATGGCCCTGGTCAAAATAGTGCACTGTATAGGGAATAGCACTCCGTTTGGGATGCAGCCACTGAGGTGTTGTGTACTGTGAAAGGGACCAGTCAGTCAGGGACAGTGTGTGTGTTTGACCTCACACCACCATATACTGTCGACAGCTAGATCAATCAATCCTCCTGTAAGCCATGGCTTCACTAGGTCATTGAATTGAATTCGCCAGTGATCGCTCTCCCAATCACATGTACAGATTTGACCGTTCATACAACTGGCATTTCCGGTTGATTGAGTGAGTAGTATAATTCTGCAGTTATATCCGTATCACATGAAGTGTATTTACAGTACATGGTTTCACCGAGTAACCACAATATTATTCTTGTTTTGAAATATTGATTTGAATATTGATTGAAACACCTCCCTATTGTTCATCTGTATATTTGTTTACTACTTATTATTTGCGTATAATTGCCGACCAGGGATGTCGGATATTTTTTTATTTATTAATTGTATTGTTGTTTATTGCAGATCTTATTTATGAACAAGATCGATCTTTTTCAAGAGAAGATTTTACATTCGGGGCGGCATCTACGGCTGTATGTGCCGCAGTTCAAAGGTCAGTCACGCTGACCACACCCTAATACACACACACACACACGACACGTGCACCACACGCAATATGTAAAACATATGTGACCAGACTGATAATGCTATTGCAATCCATTGGTGTATGACATGAAATGGCCTTTGATGTTTGTCATTGATAAAATAACAATATACAGGCTTGAGATCAGATGAAGCCATGTTGATAAGATGTTGTATTATCATGAAATGTAACTAACTCTGAAAACGGTATTGCCTTACACCCTCTTTCTTTCCATCTCCCCCTCTTCCCTCTTCCATCTCTCTCTCTCCCTCTCTCTCCCTCTCTCTCCCTCTCTCCCTCTCTCTCTCTCTCTCTCCCTCCTCAGGTGCAGACTGTGACGTGGACGCTGCGGCCCGATACATCGCCGGAATGTTTGTGTCTCTCAACGCCACGCCCAGTAAACTCATCTACCACCACTTCACCACGGCAACGGACACCTCCAACGTACAGATTGTTTTCCAGGTCGTCATGGACACCATCATCAAAGAGAACCTAGAGGCCGTCTCTCTGCTTTGATTGGTTCTAAGAGTTCCTATGAGTTCTAACAGTTCTGATGGTGCTGGTTGGCTTCTGGGCTCTGGGGGGGAAGTTTCCCTCGGTACAGAGCTAGACTCAGCTTCCCCTCACCAAATCATAACCTTAAAGGGTCAATCAGCAGTTGCTACGTACATTTTTGGACTTAGCAACTGGCCCATTGATTCTTGAAGAATGTAACTTATAAATGCCTCATGAGCTTAATTTCCTTTTGTTTTAATGACTTGGCTTTACGCTAAAATAACTACAGAGGTTTCCTCATCTCTGGCTTATTCTAAGCCCCTCTGGTCATGTCCAAATACACTCTATTCCCCATGTAGTGCACTACTTCAAGCCAGAGCCCCGTGGGCCCTGATCAAAAGACTGCTCTAAATCGGCGAATAGTGTGCCAATTGGACGCAAGCTCTCTGTGGACCTCGAGGGGTTTCACGGAGGACCAGGTGTTCCTGAAGGCCAACCAGACGGTTCCCTCATCTGATGTAAATTAATAACTACTAATGTCTTTAGCTAATTGATAAACACACACACATCACACACAATGCTAAATAAGTAGCAGGTGTCCTATTTGAAGGCTATGCTGTGAACCTCCTGGCCTGACAGCTAACGGTCCATTATCACATGGATCTAAAACACGTCTAAACATATGCCAAATCCAACGACCACCTAATAACGGCCGTTTTCACTGGCGTGCCCATGTTCTCTACTTCCACATAATCAAATGACTCTTGATGTGTTTCATCTAATGTACAGACTTTTCTCGTCGCTCTTTGAAAAAACATATATATATAGAAAAAATATGTCTCTCCCCTTGCCCCTCTGCAGGATGTATGATTGTGGGGGTCAGAGGAAGAGAGAGAAGTGGATTGGTTGTTCGAGGACGTCCGGCCCGTGTGGAATTTGTTGTTTCTCTCAGTGGATACGACATGACTTCTAGTAGAGGGACCCATGTATGGTGAGACACACCCCACTCCTTTGTTAACACCCTACATCTTTACATGTCATTTTCCTGTCACTGATACAATATTACTACACATGGTCTGACGGACAGGCGCTAATAAATTACTTATGTTACTGTTTTATCTTAAATGATTTCCCCTCTTTCAGACCGCCTACAGGAGAGTACCTGAAACTATTCTCTTCATCTGCAACAACATCTTCTCAAAGAGTACCTCGGTAAGAGACGTCTATATACTGTGGACCTCATGGTAAGAGACAGTCTATATACTGTATGAACTCAATGGTAAGGAGACCGTCTATATACTGTAGGACCTCAAGGTAAGAGACGTCTATACTGTAGACCTCAATGGAAGAGACGTCTATATACTGTAGGACCTCAATGGTAAGAGACAGTCTCTATAACTGTAGGACTCAATGGTAAGAGACGTCTTATACGTAGGACTCAATGGTAAGCAAACGTCTATATACTGTGGACTCAATGGTAGAGACAGTCTATATACTTGTGACCTCAATGGTAAGAGACAGTCTATATACTGTAGGACCCATGGTAAGAGACCAGTCATATATCTGTGGACCTAATGGTAAGAGACGTCTATATTGTAGGACCTCATGGTAAGAGACGTCTATTAACTGTAGGACCTCAATGGTAAGAGACAGTCTATATACTATGGCCAATGGTAAGAGACGTCTATATACTGTAGGACCTCAATGGTAGGAGCTAGTCTATATACTGTGGACCTCAATGGTAAAGACGTCTATATACTGTAGGTACTCATGGTAAGAGACAGTGCTATTATTACTGTAGGACCTCAATGGTAAGAGACCGTCTATATACGTGTAGGACCTCAATGGTAAGCACCGTCTATATACTGTAGGGACCTCATGGTAGAGACAGTCTATATACTGTGTACCTCAATGGTAAGAGACCGTCTTATACTGTCGACCTCATGGTAAGGACGTCTAATATACTGTAGGACCTCAATGGTAAGAGACAGTCTATATACTGTAGGACTCAATGGTACAGACGGACGTTAGCCTCATGGTAAGAGAGTCTATAATACTGTGGTGACCTCAGGTAGAGACTCTATACGAAGGACCTCATGGTAACGAGACAGTCTATACTGTAGGACCTCAATTGTAAAAACCGTCTTAACGTAGGACCTCATGGTAAGAGACTCTATAACTTAGACCTCTATGGTAAGCAGACAGTCTTAACGTGTACCCATGGTAAGAGACAGGTCTTTATCCTGTGTGACTCAATGGTAAGAGACAGTCTATTAACGTACCTTCATGGTAAAGACAGTCTTTACTGAGGACCTCATGGTAAAGACAGTCTCTGTAACGGACCTCATGGTAAAGACAGCCTTATACTGTAGGACCTCAATGGTACGAGACAGTCCTTAACGGGTACCTCAGTGGTAACAGACAAGTCTTCTACGGGGTACCTCAGTGGTAACAGACAGTCTCTAACGGGGTACTCAGGTAAACAGACAGCTCTTACGGGGTACCTCAGTGTAACAGATAGTCTCTAAACGGTACCCAGTGGTAAGACAGTCTCTATACGCGGTACCTCAGTGGTAAGGCCTGGTCTAAACCAATTCAAATGAAAAGCTCTTTTTTTTTACGGCTTGTAAACAACCGTGTACACGCTGGAATTAGAATGCCCAGGAGTAATGAGAGAGAACAGATGGACCGTCAACGACGTCAACAGTCTGAAAGATGTATTTGGTAAGAGATGGTATTTGGAAGAGATAATGTAAACCAGCAATGAGAATTAAGCCCACGACTGGGCTAGAAGAAAATATGCAAACTAGCACAGCATGAAAAGTTCATTTATTCCTTACAAATATTTAGTGCACAGATTATTGCCATGATTTAAAAAAAATTGTGTCTAAAAAAGTCCCATCCGTACAGAAACTCTCATGATAGTTACAGCTACTTGGCCAAGTCTAAACAGAGTTTGGTTGAACATGTTGTCCTCTCTAGTTGTCCTTTGCTAATGGACCAGGATGGAGAAGACGCTAATCACACACACACACTCATACACACACACACACACACAGCACACAACATCACACACACAGCACCACAACAGCAACACTCCACTGTTGACGCAGTAGAGTCCCATGGGGAGGAACAGAGTGGGAACGGATGAGTGAACAAACTGGAAAGTCTTTCTCCATCTTTCTCACTTGTCATCTTAATTCACTCGTGGCTTATCTTGAGTGGACATGCCTCTGCAATTCTCTTGTCACCACACACCTACACCACACACACAACACTACCAAACACCGTACACACACACACACGACCGACCACAGCCCTTTGTTCAGTGTAGGTCCCTTGTCACTTGTAATTAAAACAGCGAACAGTAATTTAGTTGTGCATTCTGCTTGCTTCCAGCCCACACAACACACACAACCCTCCTCATCAAATAAAAGACCAGTGTAACTGAGCTGTTTAATGGGACCTCCTTTAGTAATGGTTTTTAATGCCCCACTTGGTGTGGGTCGGTTGTGTGCGTGCGTATGTGTGTGAGAACCGGGTAATTAATCTATCAGGGCGGTGTCTGGGAGTCTGCTAACCTGTAACCCTCCACCCACGTGTTCCCCGTGTTAATTACACACCACATTCACACACACACACAACACACACACACACACACAGCACACACACACACACACACAACACAAACACACACACACTCTCTCATTATTCTCTTCATTCTCATCAGTTCATCCATCATGTATCTAGCCCGTTGTTGTTCTTTTAACCAGAATGAACCAAAGCCAGGTAGAATGACAACTCCTCATAGACTTCTTAACTGTCAACTAGTGAAACCACTACAGTGAATCCAAGTTGTCACCCTGTTCCCTTTAATGTCCCTTCATATGGCCCTGGTCCCAAAAGTAGTGCAACTTATAGGGAAATAGCACTCCGTTTTGGTGATGACGAGCCACTGGAGTGTTGTCTGTGACTGTGAAAGGGACAGTCAAGTACAGGGACAGTGTGGTGTGTGTTGCATCACACACCATGAATACTCTCGACAGCTAGATCAATCAATCCTCCTGTAGCCATGGCTTCACTAGGTCATTGATCTGAATTCGCCAGTGATCGCTCTCCCACATCACATGTACAGATTTGACCGTTCATCAACTGGCATTTCCGGTTTGATGATGAGTAGTAATAATTCTGCAGTTAATCCGTATCACATGGAAGTGGTATTTACAGTACATGGGTTTGTCACCCGCAGTAACCACAATATTATTCTTGTTTTTGAATATTGTGATTTGAAATATTGATTGAACATCCCCCATTGTCATCTGTATATTTTTTACTACTATTTATTTGCGTATAATTAGGCCGACCAGGTAATGTCGGCATATTTATATTTATTAATTTATTTGTTTGTTTATTGCAGATCTATTTATGAACAAGATCGATCTTTTCAAGAGAAGATTTTACATTCGGGGCGCGTCTACGGCTTATGTGCCGCATAGTTCAAAGGTCAGTCACGCTGACACCAACCCTAATACACACACACACACACGAACACGTGCACCACACGCAATATGTAAAACATATGTGAACCAGACTGATAATGCTATTGCAATCCATTGGTGAATGACATGAAATGGCCCTTTGATGTTTGTCATTGATAAAATAACAATATACAGGCTTGAGATCAGATGAAGCCATGTTGATAAGATGTTGTATTATCATGAAATGTAACTAACTCTGAAAAACGTATTGCCTTACACCCTCTTTCTTTCCAGTCTCCCCCTCTTCCCCTCTCCCTCTCTCTCTCCCCTCTCTCTCCCTCTCTCTCTCTTCTCCCTCCTCAGGTGCAGACTGTGACGTGACCCTGCGGCCCGATACATCGCCGGAATGTTTGTGTCTCTCAACGCCAACGCCCAGTAAACTCATCTACCACCACTTCACCACCGGCAACGGACACCGTCAGACGACAGATTGTTTTCCAGGTCGTCCATGGACACCATCATCAAAGAGAACCTAGAGGCCGTCTCTCTGCTTTGATTGGTTCTAAGAATTCCTATGAGTTCTAAACAGTTTCTGATGGTGCTGGTTGGCTTCTGGCTCTGGGGGGAAGTTTCCCTCGGTACAGAGCTAGACTCAGCTTCCCCTCACCAAATCAAACCTTAAAGGGTCAATCAGCAGTTGCTACGTCATTTTGGAATTTAGCAACTGCCGCAAATTGATTCTTGAAGAATGTAACTTATAAATGCCTCATGAGCTTAATTAAAAAATATAAGCTTGTTTTACTCCAACGTTTGTAAAACACTGAAATGTAAACAAATAGCCTCACAATGGTTAAAAACTGAATGTTGCTATCATGGATTTGACAGTCTTTGCATCCATAGCTCTAGCTATGATTTGAGAGCGGTTACAACTCTCCAGCCCCGTCCCTCAGCTTTTTACCAAAACAGACGGGGAGTACGCTTTGTTTATTGTTTCAACTGCTGATTGGCTGCTTTAACCTTAGTGGGAAATGGAAAACCGACCCAAGATCAGTGACTAGGGCTACGTCACCCTACTCCGTTTTCCGGTTCCGGAAAAAAAAACGTTTTTAAGTCGACTTCAATGAAAGACCTGCTGTTCAGTTCCTCTGGAACTGTTACATGACTTTTGGAAACGAGGAGATGAGGTCCTTTGGAGAACATTTCCACTTTCCCTCTCCTTGTTTTTGTGAACAATCATGGACTATGGTGACATATTTATTTGGTTGTTATTGTTGTTGTTTATGCAACCCTAATCCGAATATGAATAATACAACATGAACATTAATTCTTCACATACTTGTTAATATTTCTTATTCATACCAGAGCTGGCCTTAGCAGCTCATTGGAGGGATCAATTGTAGATGGTAAATGATAAGGCCTCCTCTCAGCTTTGGTTGCTCGGTTAGCAGTCATCCGCTAAAAATGCTCATTCAGCTTTGTGTCATGTCTTAGTGTGTGGTGGGCCAGGCAGGCAGGAAGTGAGTATTTACCGTTTGTCCATTAGATTGCGGCGGCAGTTTGTGGTAACTAGCGTGTTGAGTGTGAGTTAGTGGGTCACTCATCCATACAGGGTCTGGTGTGGTGGAGGTAAGTGGCGTTCCACTCATGCTTATAGACTGGTGTGTATTTTCCTCCCATTTCCATCAATGCCTATCACTCCTTAATGGACAGAGATCACAAGAAAACACTGGCTTTATTTAACTGCAGTAAAATCTCATCACTCCTTATGGTGTCCTCCTCTCTCTCTTTCCTCCGTCTTGCTGCTTCTTTTTTTCCTCACCTCTTGCTCTCGTCTTCCACTTCGTCACAACACCTCTTCCTTTCTTTCCTCTTTTTCATTAATTTACATGTTTTATTCTGTCATTGAATTTGGGGATTTTTTGCCTAAGTTGCCGCAACAGACAAGTATCTGTGGAAGCTATTGCTATCAAACTATTTTCTGAGCATTTCATGAGAAATAAAATCTTATCCATTATGTTATTTTATAAAGAAATCACATTCCTAATTGTGCCCGTTTATGGGGCATCTTGGGGGGAGAAAAGTGCCTTTTTATGTACTATTTCAAATTGTGTTCATATGCTATTCTGTCATCTATAAACATTTTAAATCTTGAGTTTTGGGTGAGATTTGGACACAAATTGGATTATATGATTCAGATCCGATATTGTGAAATAACTTGACCTTAGGTGGTCTCCAGAATCAATGGTAGCCCAATTGAATAATTATTTTAATGTTTCGGAGTCGTTTGTTACTGGCCGTGTCAGTCGTTGTTTACGGAAGAAAACAAAGCAGATTTAAGCAATAAGGCCCGAGGGCAGTGTGCGTATATATGCAGATATTACCGCACGGCTAAAGGGCTGTTTCCTTAAAGCACGACACACTGCGGAGTGCCTTGATACAGCCCTTAGCCGTGGTAATATTTGGCCATATACACAAACCCTTGAGGTGCCTTATTGCCATTATAAAACTGTTACCAATTGTAATTAGAACAGTACTTTTTGTCATACTCCATTGTATATGGTCTGATATACCATGGCTTTCAGCCAATCAGCATTCAGTGGCTCTAACTACGCCAGTTTAGAATAGGCTAATATAGTGCAACTGACTGCAGAAGAATTTGCTTCAGTGTAAAACATTGTCAGCGATGAAAATACTTAAAATATATAAGTGATTTCTGTTGCTGAGGCCTTCGAAATAGTTAGGGTCCTACTGCACAAACGAACATATCTTCATTTGTTCCACAATGAATATGTAGCCTAGGCTACCAATCAGTCAAGCATAAAATACCAAATGTATAACACCAATCAAATTAGCAATAATTTGTTCATTTAATAAAATAAATAAAAGGTACTTTGACAAGTGTTCTGCTCAGCAGGCAACGATTTATGAACATTTAATAATACGCCTACATTAGGCAACGCAGGTAACCTACAACGGAGGGGGGCCGAGTGAGGGTCGGCATAGGATATTAGGGAGTGTGGGGGGGTTGACAAAAAAGCAGCTTTGTAGCCTAGTAAACAACTTTCTCTCACATCAACAAACACACACTTGCACTTTGGGTTTTTCGTTTTGTCTTTTTTGTTTTGTTTTACACCGCTAGGTATTAAACAAACATTATCCACATCCGTTTTTTTTATATATATAAGATGATGAGGAAACCATTCAATGTCATCGTTCAATCAACGGGTCCCTTCTTTTTCGCTTCAACGCGCCTGCGGTTCTCGCCATCTGCCTCGCGGAAAGTCAACTGTTGTTGTTTTGGCGCCGGCGGGAGATTTGTTGGTCTCACGCGGCCAGGCAGTCCAGCGAGTCGAGGGAGAGGAACACGTCAGCCTTGCACTGGAACGTACATTCGTCCCGTCCCCGCAGCAGCTCGCAGCTCTTCAGTTGGGAGAGATGTCTGTCACACAGATAGCCTAGAGCGAGAGAAAACGGCGAGTTAAATGATGTTCAGTCCATTAATTGTGGCAAATAAAAGTAGGCCCTGTTTAGTGGAAATGTGATGAAATGTAGAAAAATCGAATGGATACAAATGTAGAAGAAATGAAAATAATTTGTATTTTATGTCCACATTGAAATATAGACACCGACTAAGAACATTTTGTCTTGTTCAAAGTTTGGTTTTAGTTCAGTTTTTTTTTTGTCACGTTCAGGTTACTATTTATAGCTATATATTCAAGTAGGTCTAGCCATAGTCTACAATGTATTTAATCGGGCATAAAGACTGCTAAAACGTTTTAATTCCTTTGTGACAGTAAGGCAAATTGCGCGCGTCTCTGGTGCTAAAAGGACAGCGCCTTTTACGCAGTAGTCTGAATCTGGCGCGCTACTTCCTAGTCGATTCCAATTGATATAATCTCACCTTTAAAAGATGTTTAAACTTTTAAATGTGACTAAAGGCACTTTGCCCCCAAAAATACATTATAACAATGGCAAAATTTGGCAATGGCAATCAATTCACTTCATTCATCATTTGCGTGCAGGTAGAATCTAAGAATAAATGTACTGTATTTGACCATATATAGGCCTAATGGGGCCTAACCTACTCTCTTTGGGTACCATTCCCTTAGACTTTAATTCAACGATGTTACCTCCCAAATCACACTTACCATGTTTTTGAGCACGGGGGTCTGTCGGTTACCGTCAGTCACCAAGTTGTTTCGGTGCCGGTATCTCCCCGCTGTCCATCACCGTTTCTTCTGACTCAGACCTCCGGATGTACGGGGACCTCGGATCCCGGACAGCAGACCCGAGGCTCGGCCGACCGAGTGGTAGCTCGGTCCGGTGGACTGCTTGTACCCCGCTCGATAGGGTGGCACGAGATAAGCATGGAGATACCGACGCACACCACGGCGAATCTAACAGACCTCTCCATCTCGTGACGCTTTTTTTACGCAGCTGGATGGAATGTTTGGTTTGACGTTGGTTGGTTCCGGTTGTCGTCGGGATGTTTTGGTTCTTCTGTTCTTGTCTTCTTCTCTGGTGAGCTGTAGCCTAGGTTACCAATATCAACTGACGTTCTTGTTGGCCGTCTTCCGTTGGTTGGGTGTTCTCGAATGTTGTGGCCGTTATATAGGCGCGCGCGACGATCGTGACCTGTCGATTGGATCAGAAGGATTGAATGATTCATCTTTACGCACGCAGATGAACAATCCAATCCGGATTTTGCGTTTTCTCTTCCCCCTGTGTTTGGGGAGTAGGGGGAGGTTGACATAGTGACATCACACCGGTCCTCATAATCTGTTTCTTGAGAAACTAGAAAGTAAAATTATGTTTATTGGCATATGACTGGAATTTCGTCATGATGGTCCAACTTCAGTTGAATGAGAGAGACAGTCCACTGATGGATTAGGAAATGTGTTCAAGTGTTCGTAATTATACGCTATCCTAAAAGAACACGTTTTCAGTTAGCTTGTTAGTTTCCCTTCGGTAGAACGCCGTACTCCCACAACAGTGTAAATAAGATCCCCGTTTTTAGAGAAAGCCTATATAACCAATGGAATGGTGTGGCTGCTGAACAAGTTGAGGGGACTAAATAACTTGATGTTACCTTAGATTCTAAACTGTCATGGTCAAAACATAAGTTCAATGGTTGTAAAGATGGGGAGAGGTCTGTCCGTAATAAAGAATGATCTGCTTTTATGACACTTCACTCCAAAAGCAAGTGTAGCTTAGTTTAGTCTTTTCTTGATTATTGCCCAGTCGTGTGGCTCAAGCTGCAGCGCCCAGAACAGACGCCGCGGCTTGCCA
>NW_019946855.1:23369-37078 GCF_002910315.2 Salvelinus sp. IW2-2015 | reverse complement strand
AAAAAAGTATAAGCTTGTTTTACTCCAACGTTTGTAAAACAAAGTAAATGTAAAACAAATAGCCTGCTCAACTGGATTAAAAACTGAATGTTTGCTATCATGGATTGACACGTCTTTGCATCCATAGCTCTAGCTATGATTTGAGAGCGGTTACAACTCTCCAGCCCCGTCCCTCAGCTTTTTACCAAAACAGACGGAGTACGCTTTGTTTTTTTCAAACTGCTGATTGCTGCTTTAACCGTTAGTGGGAAACATGGAAAACACCGACCAACAAATCAGTGACTAGGGGCTACGTCACCCTACTCCGTTTTCCGGTTCCGGAAAAAAAAAAAACGTTTTTAAGTCGACTTCCTAATGAAAGAACCGCTGTTCAGTTCCTCTGGAACTTTACCATGACTTTTGGAAACGAGAGAGGTCCTTTGGAGAGGACCAATTTCAATCTTTTCTTTCCTGGTGTCCCTCTCCTGTGTTGATTTTGTGAGACCCATCCAAGTTGGCGAACTGAGTAAAGAGTACATAATTTTATTTGTGTTAATAGTATGGGCCTTTTTTAATGCAAACCAACCTAATCAGCGGAACCGCAGGCCAGCAGGGACCCGCTAATCCCAGTCGAAAGTAAAAAGGACAGCGTACGGCGCCGTGCCTAGGCATGGCGCCGACCCGTAATTAATACAAACCGATCAACAATGGTAATTTGGGGAGAAGAGAGTAAACTTGCGTAAAGAAGAGCCCACATCCAGCAACGTAGGTGGAGAAGCGATAAGAGACCAAAACAAAAACGCGGGCCCAACCAAGCGACGAGCCCCGAAAAAGGCGTGATAGGCCTCACCTTAACCCCCAAGCACAGCATTATTCACGCAAAAAAACAGAGCAACACGGGACAGGGAACAAAAAACCAAAGCAGCACGCCCCAAAGCCCCAGCGTCCAATAAAGACAGCCAACAGGCAACTCAGGTCCCTCAGATGAAACCGACACACCCACCACAGAACTACAACATCGCCGAACTAGCTCTACACATATCTCTACATGTACTCATGAAAGCTAGAACAATAAGACCCTAAACACAGTGTCCTCCTCACCCACAAGCACCCCAACTCTCCACGCAAAGTCAAGTTGCCCACAACGCCTGTCACAAGTCGGTTTGCGAAGGCCTAAAGGAAATACCGGCCAATTAAACTCTGAAACCTAACATTCAAAAGGGTTAGGCAGAACTATAACGAAGGTTAAAGGTTCGATGGCAATATAACTCACAGAGGAATGGCTCCCGTCAAGTGCTATAAAGGTATCCGATCGAATAACAAGGCGATAATAAAGCAAAAATCTATCAACACACCAACCAACCCTCTCATACAATCAATCGGATCTAGTCAATCATAACGCTGAAACAACACTTTGAGATTAACAAGATCATCAGCGGCCATCAAGCCAATTTAACACACATACCATCAATCAAACTTGTTCCACAAAACACCACACAAGTGGAAACGTGCTCAATCCCTCTAGGAAACGCGCAGGTCATTACCCATGACCATCCCTCATGCGAACGCGACCCCCCTACCCCGAACACTCCGAAGTCAGTTTATCACAAAGAGCGACACGCTCTGGCCCAGAGCTAAACAAACCCTCAGCGCCGCCACGGAGCGGAAGTGTCGAACTCCTTAGTGCAACCTGATACAATGATCCACGCGAAAGATAGTGTTAAAGTATCCACAGACCAATCTGGGCAGCATATTGCTATAAGTCAAAACCTGGAGCATAACGCACACTATACAACACAACAAAATACAAACAACGTATAACGACTCAACAACAACCCAACCGAGTAACCAAACAACACGAGTGAGTGGCCACTTGACCATTTCTCCTACCTCCTCTGCAACTGTGTAATTGCAAACACGAATCTAAAAGTCAATAACCGACGAGAGTCGTTCCGGATTGTCTGCCTTATGCATACTTTACTAAATTACACATAACAGCAGATAGTCCCTCAATAACAAAATATTTAAAGTCAAATCCATAACACATTTATAAACCGCAGTTGTTACAATGGGTACTACAAATTTCATACCTTAGTTGTTCAAATGCCGACGCAGGCTAACCCATCTAAAAAAAATATTAAACAATATTGACTCCTAACGAAAATGAAAAAATAAGTATACCATGTTAGACTAGTGCCCTCCACAAGAAACCTCATCCAAAACACATCCTATTACGAATAAGTAATTGTACATCCACTAGTAACTTCCACAACACGAATAATGGAAGCCGTTTGAAACACGGAGGAAGCTACACATCCAGAAATTGTGGCGAGGCTTATGGCCAGGTGGCTTCAATGTGCAACCACTAACTCTCTACCCAGTCTTCTCGAAATAACCCTAGTAATGATTCTACCATCTTCTCTTCCCCGCGTAACTCCCACAAACAATAAAAGCGTAGTTGGCCCAACGGGCCGACGGTGCATGGGTACAAGCAGGCCTATTGGTAACGCTGTACAACAGACTCTATGATACCCTGACGTAGAGAGACCAAACTACCTTGAGGTACAGGACAGGACAGGAAGTTAGGCTGTGTGGCCCTTCCTGTTCCTGTTCCTGTCGCTGATGGCCCCCCCCCCCCACCCCTCATTATACTCTACATTGAGGTGGAGGTTTGGGTCAATGCGGCCCCACCAGTTACAGGTTCAGAGCCGCAAGCCAAAGTCTGGAAATACACTACCGTACAGAGCTAGGTACAGTCATTTAGTGTTGCCGGCGACAGGGCATAAATGAAAGCACCCATACATTACAACAGTACCATGAAATTACTTCTTCAGTATCTAGAGGGTTACCCATGTAAGAGTTAATAATGCGCTTTAAATTGCTACACAATCACTTGCACATTGCCCTTAAGGTTATTTCCTGAGTTTAGACTCTAAGCTGTCCGCCCAAGTAACATGCACCACACAGACGCTAACGAACTACGGCACCTAGCTAACGGTGATGTCGTGTCATTTCAAACTGCCATCTTTGGTCGTTTAAGAATCGACGGCGTAGGAGAGAAGAGTAGAAAAGTATCGATGACAAAATACCTAGCCGAACCAAAAAGTCTAGGCTTGCTATTAGTGCAGGCACGCAGTTCAAAGTCCGAGCGAGTGCACACTTATAGGAACCGCTAAATACGTCAACAGCGATCAGCGGTCGAAGACTCGGCTTGTAGTGTGTAGAAGAGCTGCAGTGTCAGAGGTTGGAACGCTGACATGTTATAGAGTTAGTCAAATCATACAAGTGAGCGAGATCCTGTCCTCCTTGAAGGGCATGGCTATATCTAAAAGGAAACTAGATTATGCCTATTTGAGCTTCACGAGGTGGGCAACTAGTCACCCATCGCCAAGAACCTGGGCAACCTGAGGCCAAGCCGAGTAGTATACTAGGTACCCACTACTTACCACATCAGTGAGCGGGCAATGTGAGCGAAGTCATAATCCGAATAACAGATTCGAGACTGCCAAGTATTACATAGTGGCCAGGATAGATGTCCAATTTGACATCCTAACAAGTCTGTGTGATATTATATCCAAATAAGCAGTCCCAGTCCAACAAGCTAGATTACCAAGCCGCACGACAATCCTCATCAGAGATCCGCAGCATCTAACTGCCGGATGTGTCCCCCGATTTCAAAGGCAGCGCACCAAATCAGAGCATAGCCCAGCAGCGAGGATCCTGCCTCCGGCCTGGCAAATGTTATGCAAGAGGGTCTGCTCCCTCAGATTACAAAACATGCCCCTCACAGCTCAACCCCGGCACGGAGCAAGGCTGCTAACCAGACACAGGACCACCAAGGTAACTCATCCCAGGAAAAAGAATCCCCGTCCACGCTAATCATACGTGGCCAATGTGGACTAGAGCGGTGGCGCCTACCCTGCCCAAACCCGAATTCCCAACCAGTTGCTCATGTTCCACAACAGGACTCTGATTAGATACAACGGAAAAGTAAACGGAAAGATAATGAAATTTGAGAATATGAGACCATATGCCAGCAAAAAGTATAACACGGAGAGAGAGATTCCCATATGCTTTGTGAATGAATGACATGAAATGAAGAAGGAAAATTAATAGGGGCAGTGAAATACAACACAAATAAAAAAGTATAACAGACAAAAGCAGGAAAGAGGAGCGAAAGAAAAAGACCAACTTGAATCTAACAAAGTCTACAATAAAACATGCAATGACGACAGATACATTAGCATGTCAAAGTCAAACTCAACACCTCATTAAAACTCACTACTATCAACTCAAACAAAACTCGACACATTTTGAGATTGCCCAAAATGGATATTATTAGTAAAAAATGTTATTGGAACATTTCATAATACTCCCACAGGACTTGCCAAAGTTACCTTGTTCTCACAGCTGCCAGCTTCAAACAAGCCGTATGCAAAAAGGAAACCATCCAGAAAGACTCATTGATTATTCTGCTTTAATAATAAAACATTGAAAAGCCAATCCAGGGAAGGACCACCGACTAATATTTGGTTATATTATATTCAGCATTATTCTAGCCTAAGTGTGTAATTGACTCGTACCAGTACGTGATTTAAAACATGGAAGTAGTCAACTGAGTAACTTATAAGAGTTCCTCATCCATCACAACTTAAAAGCAATCCAGCTATAAGGTTGTTAAAGTCTACAACTCGCCGTCCAATGTTTTATCTAGGAAACATCACACCACATTGACTAGTTTCATAATACTTATTAAATACTTCTCTCTCTAATTTGATCAGAGGAGTAAAAGGCCCACTGGGTCAACCCACTCAACGGGCAGAATGCATCGACAAAAAAGAGAAGGAGAGAATAGTAAAGAACTCGACGTGCGAGACGAGAAGAGACGAAGAAGATAGAAGATCACAGAAAAGAGAGGAAAGTAACACAGTGGCCGCAAATAATTACATTCGATATAACAGTAATACTCCCTTTGGCTCTGTGTAATAACATCCAATAGACCTGTTCAATTTCAAATCTGTAATGCCGAGCAGGCCTTGGGAGGAGTACTGAACATCAGTATATGAAACGCTCTAACACACAGTTCAAACTTCCAAATGCCACGTGTTTGTGTAGGCCGAAGTTCGTGTTCCGTCTCTTTCCGACTTCCTCCTCATGTATCGCTATGATAATATGGTGTATCATTTATTTATTTAACGATCAACTAATTATAAATCACTATCCCAACACTCTGTTTCTAGGCTTTTATTGAAACTAAAAAACCATAAAACCTTGCCAAGAACACTAGGCCACCATCCGATGGAACTGGACTTGAGAACACCCCCTCTCATCATCTATCTGGGTCTTCCCCTCCGTAGTCCCTAAACCGGCCAGCAATCGTAGGCTAATTTTCTTATATTTAGCATAATAATCTATGTAAGTAAGCGAAGATAAAATCAAATTTTCCTCCAGGACATCTAGACACATAACCTGAATATGCATAAATAGCTCTTTAATTCTTCCGAATCTCAACAAACTAGCACCTGCTGCCAAAGGAGATAAACGAATGGCATTAACCAGTGATAAGACTACCATGCTATGTTGCCATGCCTAATTTGTGGAGGACGATCCACATTATGACTAAACAGTATTAATAAACCAATTAGCACATTGCATCTTAAGGATAAGTACGAACATTTAGGAAAAGCAGAAATAAGCATAATGTCATCTGGAGTGCAAGTGCGAAAATAGGTTGCAAAACATTACCACGCTCTAGAGCCCAAACTCGTCTTGCTCTTCATTGTAATCAGAGGGCTCAATTTACACACAGCTCTGACACACACACTTAACACACTAGACATGTCACCAGGGGTCTTTTGTTTTACAGTCCCCAAATCCAGAACAAATTCAAGAAAGCGTACAGTATTATATAGAGCCATTATTGAATGGAACTCCCATCTCCGATTGCTTAAATGAACAGCAAACCTGGTTTCAAAAAACAGATAAAGCAACGCCTCYAGGCACAACGCCTCTCCCCTATTTGATAGTTTGGGTGTATGTATTGATATGTAGYCTACATGTGCCTTTTTTTWAATTATTGATGTAGTTCTGTCCTTGAGCTGTTCTTGTCTATTACTGTTCTGTATTATGTCATGTTTTGTGTGGACCCCAGGAAGAGCAGCTGAAGCTATCGCAACAGCTAATGGGGATCCTAATAAAATACCAAATACCACCTTGTCGTCCATACATGACCAAATGGGGAAATACTAATTACTCATAGGCTCCATTAACCTAGATTTTAAAAAAGTTAACTTAAAAGTGCTGATCAAAGGCCATCTCCAATATCGGAGAGCTGATCATCAATAATCTGACCAAATAACGCTAATGGAACTGAGCAGTCTATGATTTAAAACGAATCGATTAATCAAATTGTCTTTGGTTCTTGTGATTCAGCCGGATCTGAAGGTAGCCGACTTGTTGTGTGATCCACATGCAACAGCCTGATATAATATAGCCTAGAAACAAGCCTATCTTTCCTCTAGGGCTATAAAATATGTTTTCAGTTTACTGTTAGGCCTACGTAGCCTATCACACATGCGTTTTCATCATCAGAAATCATTTACACAAGCCAGCTGCTTGGAATAAAAAGGTCTGTAAATTAAAACAGAACATTTCTGTTTCCTTCTTACAGTTCCGTTCATCACATCCCCAAATATAAGTTTGATACCAAAGAGAAAGAGACTTTAAACTGTGATGCGCCAACTAGTTCATACAACTATATCAGCTTTTAAGAACTTAAATACAGATTACATTATTATGAAATAAAGAATAAAACAGGAGAAGCAAGAAAATACTTTATTTTACAAAATACATAAAATCTCAATAACATCTAGATGTTAAACTGAAATCATACAAAACATACTGTTTCATATTGTATGAAATCCAGTACTGAAGCTATACCACATTTTGTTTTTCAGCCATAGATGGTCATCATAATCATAACCCTAGTTTTCCTGTTCGGTCACGAGGTGGTTTCTGGTCAAAACTCCTGGTCCTATAGTCATAACTCGTGGGTTATAACTCGCATGAAAATAAAGACAGTTGTGGCTGCACAAAATCCCAGTACCCTTAATGGCCACATGTACTCTTAACCTCTACCTGTTACAGCCAGAAAAGGATGGGCCATCGTAGGAGCTGGGATTCCTCTCCATCTTACTTCCTAGATTCCTTCTTTCTTGGTAGATGTTCCTGGCCACTGGGATTCTTCTTCTGCATCGATTGCTCTGTGGAGGTTCAGGCCGGCTAACTAGGAAGCACATTGTGACTACTGCTGATGTTAAAAGGGCTTTATAAAATAAACATGATTGATTGTGGATCAATCAGGGTCCAGTTGTGGTCTAGCTGCGGTCTAGTTGTGGTCTAGTTGTGGTCTAGCTGTGGTCCAGTTGTGGACCAGTTGTGGTCTAGTTGTGGTCTAGTTGTGGTCCAGTTGTGGTCCAGTTGTGGTCTAGCTGCGGTCAGAGTCCGTTGTAGAGCGGTCGACAGTGTGGTTCCAGTTTGTCCTCCAGCACAGCGTCTGGTCCACAGACCCACGGATCCCCAGTGTCCCACTGCCACTTCAGCAGCCTGGCAACATAACYTTAGGAAATAAATAACATAACAAATAACATAAGATATAACATAAGAAATACCCCCAAGGGGAAAATGGTTTGGCTTTCTCGAAATCCCCAAGRTTTCCTGAAATGTTGTTTGAAGGATTCCATATTTCTTGCTTATTCATCCTGATTTTGGGAATCTTCCAACCCGGATTTCTGGAAAACCTGGGAATTTTGGGAAAGTTACCGGATTTTTGCAACCCTACTTAATATCGATATACAATAATCAATCCATAACATCCCTATAGAACAGTAATACTAACCTGTCCCTGAGGCTCTCCAGGACCGGGGCGAGAGCTGGGTCCCCAGCCAGGTTCACAGTCTCCTCTGGGTCCGACCGCAAGTCAAAAAGCTCCCAGCGGTCCCTGTAGTAGTCATAGAAATATAATGAATTTCCAGGGTTAGAGGTTCCAAGCTCATTCTATTAATTATATTTCTATGGTAATAGTAGTATTATAGATATAGAACCCTTTATTTTATATTGTATAGCTTTTATATTGTTTATAGACTTCTATGCTTTATATTGTATAGTTTTTATATTGTATATAGACTCCGATGCTTTATATTGTATAGTTTTTATATTGTATATAGACTCCGATGCTTTATATTGTATAGTTTTTATATTGTATATAGACTGAATGCTTTTATTGTATAGTTTTTATTATTGTTATAGACTCCGATGCTTTATATGTATAGTTTTTATATTGTATATAGACTCCGATGCTTTATATTGTATAGTTTTAATTGTATATAGACTGATGCTTTATATATAGTTTTTTATATTGTATATAGAACTATGCTTTATATTGTTAGTTTTTTATATTGTTATTGACTCCGATGCTTTATATTGTATAGTTTTTATATTGTATTATAGACTCCGATGCTTTATATTGTATAAGTTTTTTATATTGTACAGTTTGAATTTCTATGGTAATGAAGATAGTACAACAGTAGTACCGCTACATAATAGAGAATAATTAAGCAAATACTATAAAGGCCCAAAGGTGTGTGGTCTATTGACAAATCCCACAACCCCCCTGAGGCGCCTTATTGCTGTTATAAACTGGTTACCAACATCAATAGAAAAGGATTAAATAAAGAAAAATCCTCAATCTACACACAACACCCCATAATGACAAGGTGAAAACAGGTTTTTAGAAATGTTAGCAAATTTATTACAAATAAAAAACAGATACCTTATTTACATAATTATTCAGACCCTTTTCTATGAGACTCAAAATTGAGCTCCGGGCCTTTCTGTTTCCATTGATCATCCTTGAGATGTTTCTACAACTTGATTGGAATCCACCTGTGGTAAATTCTATTGATTGGACATGATTTGGAAAGGCACACACCTGTCTATATAAGGTCCCACAGTTGACAGTGCATGTCATAGCAAAAACCWAGCCATGAGGTTGAAGGAATTGTCCGTAGAGCTTCGACACAGGATTATGTCGAGGCACAGATCTAGYGAAGGGTACCAAAACATTTATGCAGCATTGATGTCGCCAAGAACACAGTGGCATCCATCATTCTTAAATTAAAGAAGTTTGGAACCACCAAGACTCTTCCTAGAGCTGGCTGCCTGGCCAAACTGAGCAATCGGGGAGAAGGGCCTAAGTCAGGGAGGTGACCAAGAACCCAATGGTCACTCTGACAGAGCTCCAGAGTTCCTCTGTGGAGATGGGAGAAACTTCCAGAAGGGCAACCATCTCTGCAGCACTCCACCAATCAGGCCCCAATGAGTAAAGGGTCTGAATACTTATGTAAATGTGATATCAGTTTTTTATTCAAATCATTTCTAAAAACCTGTTTTTGCTTTACCATCATGGGTTATTGTGTGTAGATTGATGAGAGAAAAAACAATTTAATCCATTTTAGAATAAGGCTGTAACGTAACCAAATGTGGAAAAAGTGAAGGGGTCTGAATACTTTCCGAATGCACTGTACATACAACTGAATTGTTGTTTCAGCCAATCAGCATCCTGGACCCAAAGTACCCGGTTTATAGTCTAGTATAATAGTGTTTGTTGTATCGGTCTAAGCTCCTCACTCCGAACCACAAACGCCACCGCAGCGCTGGGGTTTCTCTGGGGTTTCTACACCCCTCTCTATGTCTATCTCCCTATCTGTAATTACATCTGTCCTCTCTAAACTCAGATACATAAAGGGATCTCCTTCAAAAAGTACCTGTAGTATTGTTGCAGGGTCTTGAACCAGTTTGTGGTCAGCCTGGCCAGGGTGTTGTTCAGATACATAATATAGTATAATAGTGTGTAATATAATAGTATATAATATAGTATAATAGTGTATAATATACTGTATAATATAGTATAATAGTGTATAATATAATAGTATATAATATAGTATAATAGTGTATATAATAGTATTATAACAGTACCTGTAGTAGTATTGTTGCAGGGTCTTGAACCAGCCTGTGGGCCGCCCCGCCAGGGTGTTATTCAGATTATAATAATATAGTATAATATAATACTATATAATATAGTATAATGTGTTATAATAGTATTATACCAGTACTGTTAGTAGTATTGTTGCAGGGTCTTGAACCAACCTGTGGGCCGTCGGCAGGGTGTTTATTCAGATATATAATATAGTATATATAATTACTATATAATATAGTATAATAGTGTATATAATAGTATTATATCAGTACCTGTAGTAGTATTGTTGCAGGGTCTTGAACCAGCTGTGGGCCGCCCGGCCAGGGTTGGTTATTCAACGGTCTGGAGGTGGGAGAGGACATAGAAGTCCTGGTCTATGGGGAAGGGCATGCGGTAGTGGAGGTTGTGGAGCAGGCGGTACGCCCCTGGTGGATGGAGCGGATAGGGTAGTACATGGTCACTCATGGAGGGACTGGCTGCCGTAGACAGTGTGGAAGAACAAAGAAGACATAAATAAAGCAATAATCCAAAGTACAGGTGTAGTAATGCGTAATTACAATACTTGTTAGACTGAAATAATAATTCAACTGTAATAAGGACCCTGTAATGTAAAGTGTTACCTAATACACACAAAAGAAAGAAAGTCACACTATGGGCCAGTTTCCGCGGACACAGATTCTAACTAGTCTGAACTAAAAGGCGGTGTCAGGGTGTGGGTGAGGGTTTTACCTTGGCGTAGACGGTGGTGCCAGGAGCGGGTGAGGGTTTAACCTGGCATAGACGGTGGTGCCAGGCAGCGGGTTGAGGGTTTTACCTGGCGTAGACGGTGTGCCAGGCGGCGGTGAGGGTTACCTGGCATAGACTGCGTGCAGGCAGGGATGAGGGTTTAACCTGGCGTAGACGGTGTGGCCAGGAGCGGGTGAGGGTTTTACCTGGCGTAGACGGTGTGCCAGGCAGCGGGTGAGGGTTTTACCTGGCGTAGACGGTGTGCCCAGGCGGCGGGTGAGGTTTTAACCTGGCATAGACTGCGTGCCAGGCAGGCGGGTGAGGGTTTAACCTGGCGTAGACGGTGTGCCAGGCGGCGGGTGAGGGTTTTACCTGGCGTAGACGGTGTGCCAGGCGCGGGTGAGGGTTTTACCTGGTAGACGGTGTGCCAGGCAGGGGTGAGGGTTTTACCTGGGGTAGACGGTGTGCCAGCGGCGGGTGAGGGTTTACCTGGCGTAGATGGTGTGCCAGGCGTAAGTGAGGGTTTTACCTGGCATAGACAGTGTGCCAGGCGGAGGGTGGGGTTTTACCTGGCGTAGACGGTGTGCCAGGCAGCGGGTGAGGGTTTTACCTGGCGTAGACGGTGTGCTTGGTGGAGGGGCTGGGTTTAACCTGGATAGACGGTGTGCCAGGCAGCGGGTGAGGGTTTTTACTGCGTGACGGTGTGCCAGACAGCGGGTGAGGGTTTTACCTGGCGTAGACGGTGTGCCAGACAGCGGGTGAGGTTTTACCTGGCATAGACGGTGTGCCAGGCAGCGGGTGAGCGTTTTTACCTGGCGTAGACGGTGTGCCAGACAGCGGGTGAGCGTTTTACCTGGCGTAGACGGTGTGGCAGGCGGCGGGTGGAGGGTTTTACCTGGCTAGACGGTGTGCCAGGCAGCGGGTGAGGGTTTTACTGGCGTAGAGGTGTGCCAGGCGGCGGGTGAGGGTTTTACCTGGCATAGACTGCGTGCCAGGCAGCGGGTGAGGGTTTAACCTGGCGTAGACGGTGTGCAGGCCGCGGGTGAGGGTTTTTACCTGGTAGACGGTGTGCCAGGCAGCGGGTGAGGGTTTTACCTGGCGTAGAGGTGTGCAGGCGGCGGGTGAGGGTTTAACCTGGCATAGACTGCGTGCCAGGCAGCGGGTGAGGGTTTTAACCTGGCGTAGACGTGTGTGCCAGGCGGCGGGTGAGGGTTTTACCTGGCGTAGACGGTGTGCCAGGCGGCGGGTTGAGGGTTTAACCTGGCATAGACGGTGTGCCAGGCAGCGGGTGAGGGTTTTACGGCTGTAGATGGTGTGCAGGCGGCGGGTGAGGGTTTTTACCTGGCGTAGATGGTGTGCAGGCGTCAAGTGAGGGTTTTACCTGGCATAGACGTGGTGCCAGGCGAGGGTGAGGGTTTTACCTGGCGTAGAGCGGTGTGCCAGGCAGCGGGTGAGGGTTTTACCTGGCGTAGACGGTGTGCTTGGTGGAGGGGCTGGGTTTAACTGGCATAGCGGTGTGCCAGGCAGCGGGTGAGGTTTTACCTGGCTAGACGGTGTTGCCAGACAGCGGGTGAGGGTTTTACCTGGCCGTAGACGGTGTGCCAGACAGCGGGTGAGAGTTTACCTGGCTAGACGGTGTGCAGGCAGCGGTGAGCGTTTTACCTGCGTAGACGGTGTGCCAGACAGCGGGTGAGCGTTTTACCTGGCGTAGACGGTGTGCAGCGGCGGGTGAGGGTTTACCTGGCGTAGACGGTGTGCCAGGCAGCGGTGAGGGTTTTACCTGGCGTAGACGGTGTGGCCAGGCGTCGAGTGAGGGTTTTACCTGGCATAGACAGTGTGCCAGGTGGGCGGGTGAGGGTTTTCCTGGAATAGAACGGTGTGCCAGGCAGCGGTGAGGGTTTTTACCTGGCATAGACGGTGTGCTTGGTGGAGGGGCTGGGTTTTACCTGGCGTAGACGGTGTGCCAGGCGTCGAGTGAGGTTTTATACTGGCAGTAGACAGTGTTGCAGGAGCGGGTGGGGTTTAACCTGGCGTAGACGGTGTGCCAGGCAGCGGGTGAGGTTTTTACCTGTCGTAGACGGGTGGTGGCAGGCGCGGGTGCGAAGGGTTTAACCTGCGCATAGAGGTGTGCCAGGCAGCGGTGAGGGTTTTTACCTGGCGTAGACGGTGTGCAGCGGGGGTGCGGTTTTACCTGGCTAGACGGTGGCCAGGCAGCGGTGAGGGTTTAACCTGGCTAGACGGTGTGCAGGCAGCGGTGAGGGTTTTACCTGGCGTAGACGGTGTGCCAGGCGGCGGGTGAGGTTTACCTGGTTCATAGACTGCGTGGCCAGGCAGCGGGTGAGGGTTTAACCTGGCGTAGACGGTGTGCCAGGCAGCGGGTGAGGGTTTCCTGGCGTAGACGGTGTGCCAGGCGGCGGGTGAGGGTTTAACCTGGCATAGACTGCGTGCCAGGCAGCGGGTGAGGGTTTAACCTGGCGTAGACGGTGTGCCAGGGGCGGGTGAGGGTTTTACCTGGCGTAGACGGTGTGGCCAGGCGGCGGGTGAGGGTTTAACTGCATAGCGGTGTGCCAGGCAAGCGGGTGAGGGTTTTACCTGGCGTAGACGGTGTGCCAGGCGGCGGGTGAGGTTTTACCTGGCGTAGATGGTGGCCAGGCGTCAAGTGAGGGTTTTTACCTGGCATAGACAGTGTGCAGGCGGAGGGTGAGGGTTTTACTGGCGTAGACGGTGTGCCAGGCAGGGTGAGGGTTTTTACCTGGCGTAGACGGTGTGCTTGGTGGAGGGCTGGGTTTAACCTGGCATAGACGGTGTGCCGGCAGCGGGTGAGGGTTTTACCTGGCGTAGACGGTGTGCCAGACAGCGGGTGAGAGTTTTACCTGGCATAGACGGTGTGCCAGGCAGCGGGTGAGCGTTTTACCTGGCGTAGACGGTGTGCCAGACAGCGGGTGAGCGTTTTACCTGGCGTGAACGC
>NW_019946855.1:18214-21922 GCF_002910315.2 Salvelinus sp. IW2-2015 | reverse complement strand
TTCCTCCTGCTCCCCCTCTCTCCCTCCCTCTCACCCAGTAGGCTGACGTAGGCCTGGCTGGTTCCTCCCCATCTCTCCCTGTGTTCAGGTGATGACACCAACATGGGTTCTGCGGTGCCTGATCCGTACAGGTTGGTGCGTCCGTTGGGGAAAGGGATACCGTTATCAGAGCTGTAGATCACCAAGGTGTCATTCTCATAACCAGCCTCCCTCAACTCAGCCAGCACCAGACCAATACCTATGGAAGACAGTAGAGGATACGTTGTGAACAGAGTGCCCCATGGTGGCGTGGGGGTTATGGTATGGGCAGGGATAAGCTACAGACAACGAACACAATTGCATTTTATCGATGGCAATTTGAATGCACAGAAATACCGTGACGAGCTCCCGAGGCCCATTTTTTATAAGGTAATGTGACCAACAGATGCATATCTGTATTCCCAGTCATGTGAAATCCATAGATTAGGGCCTTATATGAACTGTAACTGTAAATATTTCAAATTGTTGCGTTTATATTTTTGTTCAGTATAGTTTGTGAAATGTAGAAACCAGAACTCTGAATGGGTCATGTGATGAGCGATTGCATTAGTGCATTTTGGTACAGTGTGTCAATTTATCTGATTATCAGCTGTTGTCAAACACTTGAGTCGGGAAAAGACGAGTGAATTCTACTGGATCAAACGGCCAAATGAGAATGCAGTTTACGTATGTAGTACGCTGCTGTGGGTATTCGGACACGGCCACGGATGGATTAATGGTGTAGAACCAGACTAATACCTACAGCGGAGAAGTTTACTTGTCATGTATTAGCTATGTAATAAATACATTTTATATATACACGTCTGTGCGTGTTCTTGCATGTGTGTGTATGTCGGTGTGTGTGTGTGTGTGTTCCTCTCTCTATTCATGTCGGTGTGTGTGTTTGTTCCTCTCTCTGTTCATGTCGGTGTGTGTGTTTGTTCCTCTCTCTGTTCATGTTGGTGTGTGTGTGTTCCTCTCTCTATTCATGTCGGTGTGTGTGTTCTCCCTCCTCTTACCCTGGTCCAGTCTGCTAACTGTAGTGTACTGGGCAGCCAAATCAGCTCTCGCTACAGGGGTGTCTGGGACGCAGAGAAGAAAGAGGCGAGGAGAGGAGGATGGGTAATCGGGAAAGGCAAATTGAGATTTAAACACAGTGGTTAAATTACTTTTAAAATCTTCTTTCTCCTATGCCTTGAAGGTGAATCTCCCTAAACATTACTTACTGTAGAGGGTTAGTTATTGTGCCTCCCCCTAATGGTAAAAGTGGTATTACAACATGCATCAAGAAATACATTTCCACACATCCATTAATTAATTCTCCCCAGCTATTATCAATCAATTCCACCAATAGCTCTTCCCTACCTTCCTTCCTCCTTCTCTTCTTCCTTCCCTCCCTCCAACCATCATTCTTCTCTCCCCTCACGTCGTCCCAACACATCGACTTGCTCTTTCTTTCGTTCCCTCCCTCCAACCATCATTCTCTCCTCTCCTCCCTCCAACCATCATTCTCTCATCCCTACCCCCAACCATTCATTCTCTCAACCTGACGTAGGCCGCTGCTCTGCCCCCCAGCCTTCTCTGTGTTCAAGGAGCTGACACCAAAATTAGAGTAGGTCCCTCCCTCCCTTCCACCCAGTAGACTGACACTAGGCCTGGCTGGTCCCTCCCTCCTTCCCTCTCACCCAGGTAACTGACGTTAGGCCTGCTGGTCCCCCCCCCCTGCTCCCCTTCCCATCTCACCCAGAGATGACGTGGGCCTGCTGGTCCTCCTCCTCTCACCCAGGTAGGCTGACGTAGGCCTGGCTTGGGTCTCCGTCCTCTCCCTCTCACCCAGTAACTGACGTAGGCCTGGCTTGTCCCTCCCTTCTGCTCCCCCTCTCCCCTCCCTCTCACCCCAGTATACTGAGTAGGGCCTTGGCTGGGTCCCTCCCTCCTGCCTCCCCCTCTCTCCCTCCCTCCCACCCTAGTAGGTGACGTAGCCTGGGACTGGTCCGTCCCTCCCTCCCTCCCTCCCTCTCACCCCCAGTAGGACTGAGTAGGCCTGGCTGGTCCCTCCCTCTCACCCAGTAGGCTGACGTAGGCCTGGCTGGTCCCTCCCCCTTGCTCCCCCTTCTCTCCTCCCTCTCACCCAGTAGACTACGTAGCCTGGCTTCGTCCCTCCCTCTCACCCAGTAGGCTGAGTAGGCCTGGCTGGTCTCCTCCCTCTCTCACCCAGAAGGCCTGACGTAGCCTTGGCTGGTCCTCCCTCCTGCTCCCCCTCTCTCCCTCCTCTCACCCAGTAGGACTGACGTAGGCCTGGCTGGTCCCCCCTCTCCCCAGTAGGCTGACGTAGGCCTGGCTGGTCCCTCTCTCTCACCCAGAAGGCTACGTAGGGCCTGGCTGTCCCTCCCTCTGCTCCCCCTCTCTCCCTCCCTTCTCACCCAGTAAGACTGACTAGGCCGGTGTCCCTCCCTCCTTGCTCCCCCTCTCTCCCTCCCTCTCACCCATAGGCTGACGTACGCCTGGTCTGTCCCCTCCCTCCTGCTCCACTCCCTCTCCTCCCTCTCACCCAGTAGCTGACGTAGGCCTGGCTGGTTCTTCTCTGCTTCCCCTCTCCACTCCTTCTCACCGTGAGCTGACGTAGCCTGGCTGTCCCTCCCTCCTGCTCCTCCTTCAAGGCACTGCCTGCTGTTCCTCTCCTGCTCCCTTTCCTCCTCTCACCCATAGGCTGACGTAGCCTGGCTGGTTCCTCCCATCTCTCCCTGTTTCAGGTGATGACACCAACATGGTCTGCGTGCCTGATCCGTACAGGTTTTGGTGCGTCCGTTGGGAAAGGGATACCGTTATCAGAGCTAGTAATCACCAAGGTTGTCCATTCTCATAACCGCCTCCCTCAACTCAGCCAGCACAGACCATAACCTATGGGGAAGACAGAGATACTTGTGTAACAGAGTGCCCATGGGTGGTGGGTATGTATGGGCAGGATAAGTACGGACAACGAACACATTGCATTTTATCGATGGCAATTATGACAGAAATACCGTGGACGAGCTTCCTGAGGCCCTTTTTTTTAAGGTAATGTGACCAACAGATGCATATCTGTATCCCAGTCATGTAAATCCATAGATTAGGGCCTTATATGAACTGTAACTGACAATATTTCAATTGTTGCGTGTTTATATTTTTGTTCAGTATAGTTTGTGAAATGTAGAAACAGAACTCTGAATGGGTCATGTGATGACGATTGCATTAAGTGCATTTTGGTACAGTGTGTCAATTTATCTGATTATCAGCTGTTGTCAAACACTTGGAGTCGGGAAAAGACGAGTGAATTCTACTGGATCAAACGCAAATGAGAATGCAGTTTACGTATGTTAGTACGCTGTGTGTGGTATTCGGACACGGCCAGGATGATTAATGGTGTAGAACCAGACTAATACCTACAGCGGAGAAGTTTACTTGTCATGTATTAGCTATGTAATAAATACATTTTATATATACACGTCTTGCGTGTTCTTGCATGTCAGTGTGTATTGTGGTGTGTGTGTGTGTGTGTTCCTCTCTCTATTCATGTCGTGTGTGTGTGTTTTGTTCCTCTCTCTGTTCATGTCGGTGGTGTGTGTTTGTTCCTCTCCTCTGTTCATGTTGGTGTGTGTGGTGTTCCTCTCTCTATTTCATGTCGTGTGGTGTTCTCCTCCTTCTACCCTG
>NW_019946855.1:6512-15370 GCF_002910315.2 Salvelinus sp. IW2-2015 | reverse complement strand
TCTTACCCTGGTCCAGTCTGCTAACTGTAGTGTACTGGGCAGCCAAATCAGCTCTCGCTACAGGGGTGTCTGGGACGAAGTGGGGCACCTGGGTAAGTGTTATATTACATATGATATTATATTCAATGAAATAATTAATGATAGTACTCTCAAATAGCAGGTGGAAAGTGATATACTGTCTTAGAATAGATTAGAGTAGAACAGAAGCAGCACCAAATCCTTACCTTGACTTGGTCTGGGGTGTAGTATTCTGGCTTCCAATCTGGAATCCTCCCCATTCCACTCTGGCCGTTCCCAAACTTCTCACAGAACGCTCCGTACTGCGGCTGGGAATGTCCACAGCGGTGGGMGTCATGGAACGCTACATACAAGAAGAARGGTCTCTCTTCCTCTTCCTTTCTCTGGGTCTGGAAGAACTTCCTGACCAGTAGTTTGATCCGGGTGATATTCCGACCCACCTAGTAGTAGCAGTAGTAGTAGTAGTAATAGTAGTAGTAGTAGTAGTAGCAGTAGTAGTAGTTGTAGTACAATTTACTGGTTGAGCTGATTAACTGTTCATTAATTATACACCAATTTACAATCATAGATTGTCATAAAATAATAAGATCCTAAAATAGCATAATAACGCTAAACAAACAATATATAAAATAATGCTTTAATAATTCTACCTGAAGTACAGAGTTGTTTTCCTCGGTGTAGGCAAAGTCAAAGGGATAGACAGGGCCAGGGCCTACGTGTTTCTTCCCAATGATCCCTGTATGGAGGAGGAACAGGGAAACTGGTACTCTGGTACACTCCATCAAAACACACATATACGCACGTGTCATGAATGTGTGTGCGTATGTGTGATGATGAGTGTGTGTTATCTACCTGTGTGTGTGTGTTTGTGTGTGTGTGTGTGTGTGTGTGTGTAAGGTCTTGACAATGCTAAGGGTGGGTGTGTTCGTGTGATGATGAGTGTGTAGGGTGAATGTGTGTTACCTACCTGTGCGTATGTTAGCTTGGCCCAGCAGTAGAGGTAGGCTTTGTACTCCGTCAAACGAGTTGAAGTGATGGACTCCCTGGTGCAGGCCATACATACCATTCTGATGGGATCTTGGCGGCGCGACGAACACGGGAAAACAAAATGGATGAATATTAGACTGCGGAAGGCAACTATTCTATAATGGCTCTGGTCAAAAGTAGTGCACTGTATAGGGTAGTGTTCCATCTGGGATGTACCACTTTATGTTGCTGTATGCATCATGAAAAAAAATAGGAGTGTGTACCAAGAGCACCTGTTATTTAGTACACTACTTTTGACCAGGACCATAAGGAGGAGGTGAACAAACACCTTTTTCTCTCTCTCGCTTTTTTCTCTCTATAACCCACACACCACACACCCAACACACTTGTACAGCTAACTTAGTGGGGACATACAATTCAGTCATTCAACTCTATTTTCCCTAACCGTATCTTCCCTATTACTACCGAAAACTAAACTTTTCCTAAACGTAAACTAGTCCTACCTAACCCTACAAACTACCCATATGTCAACCTTAATATTTAACTTATTCTAACCAACTAATTCTAACCTTAACCCTAAACCCCTAGGGTTAACCCTAAACCCCAGCTGGTCATTTTTACTTTCTTTGTTAACTATTCTTGTAGGGACTTCTGGTCCCCAAAGAATAGTTAAACACGTCAAACACACACATACACCACACACACAGTGGGGAGAACAAGTATTTGATACACTGACAATTCTTGCAGGTTTTCCTCTTAAAAGCATGTAGAGGTCTGTAATTTTATCATAGGTATACACTTCAACTGTGAGAGAAGGAATCTAAAACAAAAATCCAGAAAATAATTGTATGATTTTTAAGTATTTATTTGCATTTTATTGCATGACATAAGTATTTGATACATCAAAAGCAGAACTGAATATTTGGTACAGAACCTTAGTTTGCAATTACGAAGAGATCATACGTTTCCTGTAGTTTTTGACCAGGTTTGTCACACTGCAGCAGGGATTTTGGCCAACTCCTCCAACAGACCTTCTCAGATCCTTCAGGTTTCGGGCTGTCGCTGGGCAATACGGACTTTGGCTCCCTCCAAAAGATTTTCTATTGGGTTCAGGTCTGGAGACTGGTAGGCCACTCGGACCTTGAGATGCTTCTACGGAGCCACTCCTTAGTTGCCCTGGCTGTGTGTTTCGGTCGTTGTCATGCTGGAAGACCCAGCCACGACCCATCTTCAATGCTCTTACTGAGGAAGGAGGTTGTTGGTCAAGATTCGCGATACTGGCCCATCATCCTCCCTTCATACGTGCAGTCGTCTGTCCTTTGCAGAAAGCACCCCAAAGAATGATGTTTCCACCCCACCTCATGCTTCACGGTTGGGATGGTGTTGGTTGCTCATTTTGTTCTTTCTCCAAACACGGCGATGGTAGTTTAGAGCATAAACTCTATTTTTGTTATCAGAGACATCTGATTCTCCATTCCTTCTCTGGATCATCCAGATGTTCATTGGTAAACTTCAGACGGGTGGACTTGCGCTGCTTGAGCAGGGGGACTTGCGTGCGTGCAAGGATTTAATCTCATGACGGCGTAGTGTGTTTTTAATGGTTTTCTTTGAGATGTGGTCCAGTCTCTTCAGGTCATTGACCAGGTCCTGCCTGTGTAGTTCTGGGTGATCCTCACATTCCTCATGATCATTGATGCCCACGAGGTGAGATCTTGCATGGAGCCCCAGACCGAGGGTGATTTGACCGTCATCTTGAACTTCTTCCATTTTCTAATAATTGTGCCAACAGTTGTTGCTCTTCTCACCAAAGCTGCTTGGCTATTGTCCTGTAGCCCATCCAGCCTTGTACAGGTCTACAATTTATCCCTGATGTCCTTACACAGCTCTCTGGTCTTGGCAATTGGTGGAGAGGTTGGAGTCTGTTTGATTGAGAGTGTGTGGACAGGTGTCTTTTATACAGGTAACGAGTAAACAGGTGCAGTTAATACAGGTAAGAGTGGAGAACAGGAGGGCTTTTTAAAGAAAAACTAACAGGTCTGTGAGAGCGGAATTCTTACTGGTTGGTAGGTGATCAATACTTATGTCATGCAATAAAATGCAAATTATATTACTTAAAAATCATACAATGTGATTTTCTGGATTTTTTTTAGATTCCGTCTCTCACAGTTGAAGTGTACCTATGATAAAATGAACAGACTCTACATGCTTTGTAAGTAGGAAAACCTGCAAAATCGTCAGTGTATCAAATACTTGTTCTCCCACTGTACTTGCGGCAGGCCTGTCAGTATGGGTGGATCGGCTGGGAGAACAGCTACTAAGGAGGTGAAGGCATTCTGGAACACCAGGCTGCGTCGACCCAGGGCGGCTAGGTGAGGCGTACGGACCACGGTGTTGTTATAGACGACGTCTCGAAGCCTGCGTCGTCCGCTGAGAGCGCGAGGGGGGAAGGGAGTGGGGGAGTGGAGAGAGAGAGTGAAGGGGGAAGAGATGAAGTGTGTTGACCTAGTAGCTAAGTAGAAGAACTGATGTCAAAAACTCACAAATACAWCTGATCGAACTCATTGATAAGTGACACGCAGTGACAACACGGATCTTTGATGAAAGCAACTGCAGTTAATATAACCCAAAGCAAACAGTGAGTCTTACCGATAATAAGAAGAACATTCCTCTTCTTGCACTCTCCAACACAGCATATTACCGCCAGCAACAAAACTAACACATCATGACCAACGGCCATATCCGTCTCATAAAGTTACAAATCATAAACACAATCTTTTCAGTTGCAGTAAATTGCAGAGTCCATTTTTTAAGAAAATATAGCATCAGCTCTATAAAGCTTGTCTCAAACACTCCCGTCAAAGTGTTTGTTTGACATTATTGACATATTCTACATTGAACTAAGCCTATCCTCTATTTACTGATTACTCTAGAAATAATCAATATTTTTTGTTTTCTCTTGATCGTAGGAAATGCAGTGTGAAAATCAATTTGATCTACTCCCGGAAACAGCGCAAACACAGGTTTCAAACCCCGCCCACTTTGGTCACATGATCGTGGTCACATGAGGCGGAGTGTTTACGTTTTGCCGGAGAAGAGTGGACGCAACGGAAGTCGCTCTTTTATTTTCTTGCTCAACGCAAGTGACATWTAGGGAAGGCGGTTTCTTGATCTGCACYAGTTAKATTTAAGGGAAGTGGTTTMGAAGTGACTGCAGTGATTATGTTGCTGACCTRGCTTAGTTGCTGCGGTCAGTAAACGAAAGAACAGATGTATTGTGATTGAAGAACACAGGCGTTTCATAAAGAATAGAACGCCTGGAAATAGGTTTGTCTATTTAAGTAATTCATTCTGTATCGACATCACTGTTGCTTTGGGTTATATTAACTGCAGTTGCTTTCATCAAAGATCCGTGTTGTCACTGCGTGTCACTTATCAATGAGTTCGATCAGTTGTATTTGTGAGTTTTTGACATCAGTTCTTCTACTTAGCTACTAGGTCAACACACTTCATCTCTTCCCCTTCACTCTCTCTCTCCACTCCCCACTCCCTTCCCCCCTCGCGCTCTCAGCGGACGACGCGGCTTCGAGACGTCGGTCTATAACAACACCGTGGTCCGTACGCCTCACCTAGCCGCCCTGGGTCGACGCAGCCTGGTGTTCCAGAATGCCTTCACCTCCGTTAGTAGCTGTTTCTCCAGCCGATCCACCATACTGACAGGCCTGCCGCAGGTAAGTGTGTGTGTGTGTGTATAGAGAGAGAAAGTAAGAGCGAGAGAGAGAGGAAAAGTGTGTGGTGTGTGTTCACCTCCTCCTTATGGGTCCTGGTCAAAAGTAGTGTACTAAATAACAGGGTGTCTTTGGTACACACTCCTATTTTTTTTATGATGCATACAGCAACATAAAGTGGGTACATCCCAGATGGAACACTATACCCTATACAGTGCACTACTTTTGACCAGAGCCATATAGGAATAGGTTGCCTTCCAGGGCAGGTCTAATATTCATCCATTTTGTTTTCCCGTGTTTCTCTGTCCTCAGCATCAGAATGGTATGTATGGCCTGCACCAGGGAGTCCATCACTTCAACTCGTTTGACGGAGTACAAAGCCTACCTCTACTGCTGGGCCAAGCTAACATACGCACAGGTAGGTAACACACATTCACACTACACACACTCATCATCAACACGAAACACCCACCTTAGCATTGTCAAGACCTTACACACACACACACACACACACACAAACACACACACCAGGTAGATAACACACACTCATCACACACATACGCACAACACATTCATGACACTGCGTATATGTGTGTTTTGATGGAGTGTACAGAGTACAGTTCCTGTTCTCCTCCATACAGGGATCATTGGGAGAAAACAGTAGGTGGCCCTTAATCCTTTGACTTTGCTACACGAGGAAAACAACCTCTGTACTTCAGGTAGAATTATTAAAGCATTATTTTATATATTGTTTGTTTAGCGTTATTATGCTATTTAGGATTTATTATTTTATGACAATCTAGGATGTAAAATTGTGGTATAATTGAATCGGAGACAGTTATCAGCTGCTCCAACAGTAAATTGTATACATAACAAACTACTACTACTGCTTACTCACGTACTACTGAACTACTCTATACTACTACTATAACTGCTAAACTACTTAGGTGGGTCGGAATTCGACCGGATCAAACTACTGGTTCAGAAGTCTTCCAGACCACAGAGAAAGGAAGAGGAAGAGAGACGTTCCTTCTGTTAGTAGCGTTCCAATGTACCCCACCATGAAGCTCTGTGTGGACATTCCCAGCCGCAGTAGGAGCGTTCTGTGAGAAGTTTGGGAGAACGGCAGAGTGGAATGGGAGGAATTCCAGATTGGAAGCCAGAATACTAAACCACCTCCAGGGGGAAAAAAACCAAGTACAAGGTAAGAATTTGGTTGCTGCTTCTGTTCTAACTCTAATCTATTCTATAAAGACAGTTATATCAACTTTTCAACCTGCTATTTGAGAGTACTATCATTAATTTATTTAATTGAAATAATATCTATATGTTAATATAACACTTACCCAGGTGCCCCACTTATCGCTCCCAGACACGCGTCCTGTAGCGGAGAAGCTGATTTGGCTGCCCAGTAACTACAGTTGCAGAACTGGGACGCAGGGTAGAGAGGAGGAGAACACCACACGACAGAATAGAGAGAGGAACACCACACACACCAACATGAACAGGAGGGAACAAACACACAGGACACACCGACATGAACAGAGAGAGGAAAAAACAACACGCAACACATCGACATGAATAAGAGGAGAACACACACGACCCACACACAGGCACCACAGACAATACACCTCACCATGCAAGATACACGGCACAGACGTGTATATATAAATTGTATTTATTCAATAGCTAATACATGTACAAAGTAAGTAACGTTCGCCGCTGTAGGTTAATTAGTTCTGGTTCTACAAGACCATTAATCTGCCGTGCTGTCCGAATACCCACAGCAGCGTTACTAACATACGTAAACTGCATTCTCATTTGGGACGTTTGATCCCAGTGATTCACTCCGTCTTTTCCCGACTCCAAGTGTTTGACAACAGCTGATAATCAGATAAATTGACCACACTGTACAAAAGCACTTAATGCAATCGTCATCACATGACCATTCAGAGTTCTGGTTTCTACATTTCACAAACTATACGAAGCAAAAATATAAACACGCAACAATTTGAAATCATTTACAGTTACAGTTCATATAAGGCCCTAATCTATGGATTTACCATGACTGGGATACAGATATGCTCTGTTGGTCACATTACCTTAAAAAAATGGGCCTCAGGAAGCTCGTCCACGGTATTTCTGTGCATTCAAATTGCCATCGATAAAATGCCAATTGTGTTTCGTTGTCCGTAGCTTATCCTGCCCATACATACCCCCACCCACCCATGGGCACTCTGTTAACAAGGTATCTCTGTCTTCCCCATAGGTTTGGTCTGTGCTGGCTGAGTTGAGGGAAGGCGGTATGAGAATGACAACCTTGGTGATTACAGCTCTTGATAACGGTATCCCTTTCCCAAGGACGCCACCAAAACCTGTACGGATCAGGCAGCGCAGAAAACCATGTTGGTGTCATCACCTGAAAACAGGGAGAGATGGGGGGAACCAGCCAGGCCTACGTCAGCCTATGGTGAGAGGGAAGGGAGAGAGGGGAGCAGGAGGAAAGGAACAGCAGGCCTACGTCAGCCTAATGGTGAAGGGAGGGAGAGAGGGGGAGCAGGAGGGAGGACCAGCCAGGCTACGTCAGCCCTAACTGGGTGAGAAGGGAGGGAGAGAGGGGGAAGCAGGAGGGAAGGAACCAGCCAGGCCCTACGTCAGCCTACTGGGTGAGAGGGAGGGAGAGGGAGGGAGCAGGAGGGAGGGGACCAGCCAGGCCTACGTCAGCCTATGGGTGAGAGGGAGGGAGAGAGGGGGAGCAAGGAGGGAGGGACACCGGCCTAGTCAGTCTTACTGGGTGAGAAGGGAGGGAGAGAGGGGGAGCAGAGGGAGGGACAGCCAGGCCCTACGTAGCCTTCTGGGTGAGAGAGAGGGACCAGCCAGGCCTACGTCAGCCTACTGGGGAGAGGGGGGACCAGCCAGGCCTACGTCAGTCCTACTGGGTGAGAGGAGGGAGAGAGGGGGAGCAGGAGGGAGGACCAGCCAAGGCTACGTCAGGCCTTCTGGGTGAGAGAGGGAGGAGACCAGCCAGGCCTACTCAGCCTACTGGGTGAGAGGGAGGGACGAAGCCAGGCTACGTAGTCTACTGGGTGAGAGGGAGGAGAGAAGGGGGAGCAAGGGGGAGGGACCAGCCAGGCCTACGTCAGCCTACTGGGTGAGAGGGAGGGACCAGCCAGGCCTACTCAGTCCTACTGGGGGTGAGAGGGAGGGAGGGAGGGAGGGACGGACCAGTCCCAGGCTACGTCACCTACTAGGGTGGGAGGGAGGGAGAGAGGGGGAGGCAGGAGGGAGGGACCCAGCCAAGGCCCTACTCAGTATACTGGGGTGAGAGGGAGGGGAGAGGGGGAGCAGAAGGGAGGGACAAGCCAGGCCTACGTCAGTTACTGGGTGAGAGGGAGAGGACGGAGACCCAAGCCAGGCCTACGTCAGCCTACCTGGGTGAGAGGAGGAGGACCAGCAGGCCCACGTCATCTCTGGGTGAGATGGGAAGGGGAGCAGGGGGGGGGGACCAGCAGGCCTAACGTCAGTTACCTGGGTGAGAGGGAAGGAGGGAGGGACCAGCCAGGCCTAGTGTCAGTCTACTGGGTGGAAGGGAGGGAGGGACCTACTCTAATTTTGGTGTCAGCTCCTTGAACACAGAGAAGGCTGGGGGGCAGAGCAGCGGCCTACGTCAGGTTGAGAGAATGAATGGTTGGGGGTAGGGATGAGAGAATGATGGTTGGAGGGAGGAGAGGAGAGAATGATGGTTGGAGGGAGGGAACGAAAGAAAGAGCAAGTCGATGTGTTGGGACGACGTGAGGGGAGAGAAGAATGATGGTTGGAGGGAGGGAAGGAAGAAGAGAAGGAGGAAGGAAGGTAGGGAAGAGCTATTGGTGGAATTGATTGATAATAGCTGGGGAGAATTAATTAATGGATGTGTGGAAATGTATTTCTTGATGCATGTTGTAATACCACTTTTACCATTAGGGGGAGGCACAATAACTAACCCTCTACAGTAAGTAATGTTTAGGGAGATTCACCTTCAAGGCATAGGAGAAAGAAGATTTTAAAAGTAATTTAACCACTGTGTTTAAATCTCAATTTGCCTTTCCCGATTACCCATCCTCCTCTCCTCGCCTCTTTCTTCTCTGC
>NW_019946855.1:0-6487 GCF_002910315.2 Salvelinus sp. IW2-2015 | reverse complement strand
GTGTTTTGGGTGGAGTTTTCCTTGAACTATTAAAATCCTAACCACAAGTGTGAGATTTATATCAGGGTGCCAACCAGATGAACTAGACTGTGAGCTACGTGCATTTATCAGTCAGTCTACTGTACTCTACTTTCATGAGTTCTACTGGTACTGCCAACAGAGCAGAGAAAAATATTTTGGCTCACTTATTTATTGGAATTATAGTTTCTAAATTCAGTCGAGGCAAAGAACATACACAGCCTAACATACGCAGATTGATTTAACTATCACCCTGCCAACCCACTCCATTTAAATCTATGGCTTATGGTATCACCATGCCAACCCACCTGATTCCATTTAGAATATACAGCATGGTATACCATGCCAACCCACCCCATCCCATTTAGAATATTACAGCTATGGTATCACCATGCCAACCCACCCCATTTTAGAATATACCCATGTATTACCATGCCAACCCACCCCATCCCATATGAATTTACAGCTATGTATCACCATGCCAACCCACCCATCCATTTAGAATATACAGCTATGGTATCACCATGCAACCCACCACATCCCATTTAGAATATACACTATGGTATCACCATGCCAACCCACCCCATCCCATTTAGAATATACAGCTATGTATCACCATGTCAACCCACCACATCCCATTAAATATACGGCTATGGTATCACCATGCCTACCCACCCCATCCCATTAAGAATATACGGCTAACAGTGTCACCATGCCAACCCCACCACATCCCATTTGAATATATGCTATGGCGCTGGTGGGCAAATGTAATATACACAGTCTAGCCACGATCACATGACAATTTGGTTGAATATCTACTTTACAATTTGCATTTCTGGTCTCATACAGTTTTAAATTTGTCATTGGTCCACAGTCATTTTCATAACTGCTCAGGCCTCAGGCAGGCGTACCGCGCGCACACACACACACACACACACTTAGCATTGCAAGACCTTACGTACACACATATACATATATACACTGTACAGACACAGACAGACACGGACGGACGGATACACGGACACACATACTGGGCAGGCATATACTGACTGGCAATAAAACAATCCAGTGGACCTATTACCGATAATAAGAAGAACATTCCTCTTCTTGCACTCTCCAACACAGCATATTACCGCCAGCAACAAAACTAACACATCATGACCAACGGCCATATCCGTCTRATAAAGTTACAAATCATAAACACAATCTTTTCAGTTGCAGTAAATTGCAGAGTCCATTTTTTAAGAAAATATAGCATCAGCTCTATAAAGCTTGTCTCAAACACTCCCGTCAAAGTGTTTGTTTGACATTATTGACATATTCTACATTGAACTAAGCCTATCCTCTATTTACTGATTACTCTAGAAATAATCAATATCTTGTTTTCTCTTGATCGTAGAAAATGCAGTGTGAAAATCAATTTGATCTACTCCCGGAAACAACGCAAACGCAGCTTTTCAAACCCCGCCCACTTTGGTCACATGATCGTGGTCACATGAGGCGGAGTGTTTACGTTTTGCCGGAGAAGAGTGGACGCAACGGAAGTCGCGCTTTTATTTTCTTGCTCAACGCAAGTGACATTTAGGGAAGGCGGTTTCTTGATCTGCACAAGTTAAATTTAAGGGAAGTGGTTTTGAAGTGACTGCAGTGATTATGTTGCTGACCTCGCTTAGTTGCTGCGGTCAGTAAACGAAAGAACAGATGTATTGTGATTAAAGAACACAGGCGTTTCATAAAGAATAGAACGCCTGGAAATAGGTTTGTCTATTTAAGTAATTCATTCTGTGTCCATTCCACTGGATTGTTTTATTGCCAGTCAGTATTTGCCTGCCCAGTATGTGTGTCCGTGTATCCGTCCGTCCGTGTGTGTCTGTACAGTGTATATATACGGCTATGGTATCACCATGCCAACCCACCCCATTAGGAATATACGGCTATAGTATCACCATGCCAACCCACCACATCTTATTTAGAATATATATATATATATATATATATATATATATGTGTGTGTGCGCGTAAGGTCTTGGCAATGCTAAGTGTGTGTGTGTGTGTGTGTGTGTGTGTGCGCGCGCGTACGTGTGATGATGAGTGTGACGTGTGAATGAGTGTTACCTACCTGTGCATATGTTAGTTTGGCCCAGCAGTAGAGGTAGGCTTTGTACTCCGTCAAACGAGTTGAAGTGATGGATTTCCTGGTGCAGGCCGTACATACCATTCTGACTGTGTGTGTGTGCCTGAGGCCTGAGCAGCTATGAAAATGACTGTGGACCCGATGACAAATTTAAATGCAGAATGCAAATTGTAAAGTAGATCTTCAACCAAATTGTCATGTGATCATGGCTAGACAGTGTATATTACATTTGCCCACCAGCGCCATAGCTGTATATTCTAAATGGGATGTGGTGGGTTGGCATGGTGATACTATAGCCATATATTCTAAATGAGATGTGGTGGGTTGGCATGGTGATACTATAGCCGTATATTCTTAATGGGGTGGGTTGGCATGGTGATACCATAGCCGTATATTCTAAATAGGATGTGGTGGGTTGGCATGGTGATACCATAGCTGTAAATTCTAAATGGGGTGGGTTGGCATGGTAATACCATGGCGTATATTCTAAATGGAATCAGGTGGGTTGGCATGGTGATACCATAGCCATAGATCTTAAATGGAGTGGGTTGGCATGGTGATAGTTAAATCAATCTGCGTATGTTAGGCTGTGTATGTTCTTTTGCCTCGACTGAATTTAGAAACTATATATTCAATAAATAAGTGAGCCAAAAATATTTAGCTCATGCTCTGTTGGCAGTACAGTAGAACTCAGTAGAACTCATGAAAGTAGAGTACAGTAGACTGACTGATAAATGCACGTAGCTCACAGTCTAGTTKATCTTGGTTGGCACCCTGATATAAATCTCACACTTGTGGGTAGGATTTTAATAGTTCATCCTTGAGGTTCCCCGAAACGTATAAGATGAACCCCGCATGAAGGCTGAGTCAAGGCCGTACTGTTAGAGAGGGGAGGTACTAATTGACCTTAAAGGAAGTAGAGAGGGACGAGAGAGCAGCACTCTCGCCTAATCCCCTGCCACATTAGTAAACACATATTACGAGACACATACTAGCTACCTCAAGATTTAGCAACCAGAGACCTCACCACAATATATGGTTGAAAACAAATCCAATTTTGATAAATCTCCATAATCTTCTGGCTGACAGATACCACAGTGCAGAGCAATCGAGTGGCAAGCATTTGAGAACCCTGCTTGCCCAACACAGAACACAGGGCAACCAAGTGAAAACATAACACATTGTAATATACACCCATATTTATTTATTTTCCATTTTGTACTTTAACTATTTGCCATGACATTTGAAATGTCTATTATTTTGGACCATGTGTGAGTGTAATGTTTACTGTTAGTTTTATTCTTTCTTTCACGTTTTTTATGCCATTCACTTGCTTTGGCAATGTAAACACATGATTCCCATGCCAATAAAGCCATTTGAATTGAATTTGAGAGAAAAAGACAGACAGAGACAGCTGGGTAGGAAACAGAAAGAGAAGGAGAAGTGAGGGGGATTGTAGGAGAAAATGAAGGGAGAAGAGTGTTATGTCAGGTAGCAGGTAAAAGAATCCCCAAGGTAAAGCTGTAGTACTAAAACATGAGAGGACTTGAATGACTATGGTCTATAGATACTCAGGCCTATGAACGGTGTCCCAACTGTGTACCTATTCCCTAAACTATACCCCATAAGGGCTCCGGTCAAAAGTAGTGCACTATTAGGGAATAGGGTGCCACTTTGGGATGCAACCCTGAGGTCTTAAAGCTATATGATCCAATAACATGTTCAACATTACACTTCAACTATGCTTACTGTGAGGAGTTGGGAAATGTAACACAGGTGTGCCAAAAGTTGAGCCATACAACACTAGAAAACAGCATGTGATCTTCTGGCGTGAGAGGCCTTGTCCCAGAGATATAGCAGGGTACTCTACTACCACCTCACCAGTAACAGGTAGGCCTAACTATTTAAACCTGACGCCTCCCTCTCACCTGTACAGATAAACCTGGCCCTCCCTCTCACCTGTCAGTAAAACCCCGCCCATGTCCCCCTCCCTCACCTGTACAGACAACCCACCCCTGTCCCCTCCCTCTCACCTGTACAGATAAACCCCGCCCCTGGCCCTCCTCTCACATGTACAGACAAACCCCGCCCCTGTCCCTCCCTCTCACCTGTACAGCAAACCCCCGCCCCTGTCCCCTCCCTCTCAACCTGTACAGACAAACCCCGCCCTGGCCCTCCCTCTCACTTGTACAGACAAACCCCCGCCCCTGCCCCTTACCCTCTCACCTGACAGATAAACCCGCCCTGGCCCTCCCCTTCTCACCTGTACAGACAAACCCGCCCCTGTCCCTCCCCTGTTACAGACAAACCCCCGCCCCTGGCCCCTCCCTCTCACTTGTACAGACAAACCCCGCCCCTGGCCTCCCTCCTCACCTGTGCAGACAAACCCGCCCCAGCCAACTCCCTCTCAACTGTTACAGACTATGGTCTACAGACACTCAGCCTATGAACTGTGATCCATCGGCTCTCTCACCTGTACGGTAGGCCGGCCACCTCAGCATAAGCCAGGGCCTGTGGTACAGTGGTTAGACCCACGGTGAGACCTGCTATCAGGTCCATCTGGAGCCAGCTCAGCCTGTACCCTGGAGGTGGAGAAAAACACAGAAAGACTTGTGTTAGCTCCCCAGGATTTACGATTGAAAAGAGAAGAGACAGAGCCAAGACATATTTGAAAGTAAATAAATACGTTCCGAGATCATGCTTCAATAAGACTTTTAATAACCCTGCTAGCTTAAGTTTGGGTTAACAGTTCTGAACTCCCAGCACAGATAAGCATATGAATTTCCCATGCGTCTAAGTATCAAATCAATGCAAATACATTTATTTTTTATGGTGGCAAAGGCCCAGTGAGATTCAAATCTACGATCTTCTGTTCTCTATCCATGGAATTAGTCCACTGCGCCACCAGGATGCGCTAGCAGGCCATGTTTTCTTACTCTTACAAAGCTGGTCATTTTAGTTTCATTTAGACCCCATAATCAAAGTAATCAACCACTCATTAAGATCAGGGTTGGGCCAATCAGTGGGGCACGGCCAACAACTGAACACTATGTTAAATAATAAAGAGTTTTGTTGACGCTGAGAACAGAATGTTTTTTAAATAACATTCTTAGAACGTTCTTTGAACTTTAAACGTTTTCTTGTGGTTTTTATGGAAGGTTTCTTAAATGTTCTTGAGAACATGACTTTAAATGAACCATGAGGAACCTGTAGAAAACGTCATGCTGAAGTACTGACTTTCCACCGAAGAAACACATGGTTCTCAGAACAATTATGTGCTAGCTGGGCAGCCCTTTTGTCACTCATCCACCAGAGAAAGAGATGAGGGTGGGGACACCTACTTGGGTAACCAGGTGAGGATGGGGAGCCAAGGCCTGGAGGGTTTCTGTAGGAGCAGCAGGAGGCCATTCTCTCCCCAGAGAGGACCTGCAATTTGGGCCCCGGGCCGGTCCACAGGGGCTCCATCATGTTGCTGGAACCAGGACGGAACAGGACAGAAGGGTCTGTAGTTGGTGAAGGGCCGAACATGAGATGAAGAGGAGGCGGAGAGATGTTAATGCAGACAGAGAGCAGAGTCACAGACAGGCAGGCAGACACACAACAAGTGCTGACAAGCAGACTTTGAGGCTACAGTACACACACACACACACAAACAAACCAATCCAAGTCTCCATTCCATAAGACACACAAACAGGCAAAACCAGAGAAGTTACTGTAGGTGGGTCAGCAGTAAGGCCAGGTAGGTTGTGTTTGCTTACCTCAGTCCTCAGGGTGGTTGAGGTTCAAAAACTCAACTATAATATGACATCCACGTCTTCAACTCCAACTAGGCAGGTCAAAGACATAAACACCAAGAGAGATCACCAAACGTTCCAGAACGTCACATCTCAATCATCTATTGAATCCAGAAAGGCAAGATCCTCCAGTGTGTTCTCCATTCCATTTTTGTGAATTACTGGTGTACTCACTGTGATAAAAGAACAGAAAGAAAGTAGAAAAAGTGGTTCAATTAAATCAGCAATAAAAGCCCATAAAGAACAAGACAAAGATAGTAAAAGTAGAGGACATACTGTAGACTGTAGTCTTCCTGACAGACTTAAAGGAAAATGGTTTTGCTTGTCAGCAATCGAGTTTAAGATAAGCTACTTTCAAAGACAGAATCATTCCCCGTATGACGTATCGGCATCAAATGGTGATGATGTCTTATTTTGAAAGTTGCTTATCTTAGAAATTGGATTGCTGACTAGCAAAACATTTTGGGAATATGTCAACAATGGACTAATGAAACAAATACTGTACAAAGGGTCGTTTTTTGGGTGGAGTTTTCCTTTTAAC
>NW_019946854.1:29046-36357 GCF_002910315.2 Salvelinus sp. IW2-2015 | reverse complement strand
TTACCTACTTGGTGTAGGTTTGGGGTTACCTACTTGGTGTAGGGTTGGGGTTACCTACTCGGTGTGAGGGTTGGGGTTATCTACATGGTGTAGGATTGGGGTTAAGGTTACCTACTTGGTGTTAGGGTTAGGGTTACCTACTTGGTGTAGGGTTAGGGTTAGGGTTACCTACTTGGGTTAGGGTTAGGCGTACTACTGGTGAGGGTTAGCGTAGGGTTACCTACTTGGTGTAGGGTTGGGGTACCTACTTGTGTAGGTTTGGGGTTACCTACTTGGTGTAGGGTTGGGGTTACCTACTTGGTGTAGGGTTGGGGTTACCTACTTGGTGTAGGGTTAGGTTACCTACTTGGTGTAGGGTTAGGGTTACCTACTTGGTGTAGGGGTTAGGGTTACCTACTTGGTGTAGGGTTAGGGTTACGCTACTTGGGTGTAGGGTTAGGGTTACCTACTTGGTTAGGGTTAGGGTTACCTACTTGGTGTAGGGTTAGGGTTACCTACTTGGTGTAGGGTGTGAGGGGTTACCTACTTGGTGTAGGGTTTTAGGGTTACCTACTTTGGTGTAGGGTTGGGGTTACCTACTTGGTGTAGGATTTGGGGTGGGTTACCTACTTAGTGTAGGGTTAGGGTTAGGGTTACCTACTTTGTGTAGGGTTGGGGTTACCTACTTGGTGTAGGGTTAGGGTTACCTACTTGGTGTAGGGTTAGGGTTACCTACTTGGTGTAGGGTTAGGGTTACCTACTTGGTGTAAATTTGGGGTTAGTGGTTTGTATTTGGCGTAGGGTTAGGGGTACATACTTGGTGTAGATTTAGGGTCAGTGGTTACATACTTGGCGTAGGCCTTCTCCAGCAGGGCGCTCCAGAATTCGTTTCTCTCGGCAGACTTGGTGAACACCAGCTGGCTGTTGAAGGTGGGGATGCGGTCGTCAATGACGACGTCAACCCAGTCGCCATAGCGCCAGAACTGGAGGAGAAAGAGTTGTCCCATGCAGGACACGGTTGAAGATTTGACGAGAGTTGATCATGTGTCGCAATCAGGGTTGGGGTTGATTCCACTTAAATGCACACAATTCAGGAAGTAAACTGAAATTCCTTTCCCACTTTTTAAGGAAAGTAAATGAGTAAAATGTGAATTTTGAATAAGTGTACTTCCTGAACTGACTGAATTGAAATGGAACAGACCCTTACCGTGATTACAGTGTAACATATTGTAGTATTGAGAGTTGTTTTGACCGTAGGAACAAATCTCTAAAAGAGTCTTAGAGCCTCTAACCCTGGCATTAACTAGTAAACTCATTCTAGTTCTGTGCTTCTGATTGGTGGGTTCTGACCTGGAAGTGGAAGATGCCTCCATATCCCTCGGAGAAGCTCTGTTCCTGAGGAACGACCCGGTAGAGAAGCTTCTCATTCAGAGTCAGACAGGCGATAGCAGCAAGCAGCCAGCAGTCACCTAGGAAACACACAGTTAGTTACCTACAGACATACACCTAGGAAACACAAGGTTAGTTACCTACAGACACACACCTAGGAACAAATAGTCAGTAACCTACAGACACACACCTAGAAACACAGTCAGACAGACACACACACCTAGGAACACACAGTCAGACAGACACACACATACATTGAGTGTACAAATCATTAAGAACACCTGTTCTTTCCATGACAGACTGATCAGGTGAATCCAGGTGAAAGATATGATTCCTTATTGATGTCACTTGTTAAATCCACTTCAGTCAGTGTAGATGAAGGGGAGGAGACGGGTTAAAGAAGGATTTTTAAGTCTTGAGACAATTGAGTATGTGTTCCATTCAGTTGGTGAAAAGACAAGACAAAAKATGTAAGTGCCTTTGAACAGGGTATGGTAGTAGGTGCCAGGAACATCGGTTTGAGTCAAGAACTGCAACGCTGCTGGGTTTTTCACGCTAAACAGTTTCCTGTGTATCAAGAATGGTCCACCACCCAAAGGACATCCAGCCAACTGGACACAACTGTGGGAAGCATTGGAGTCAACATGGACCAGCATCCCTGTGGAACACTTTCGACACCTTGTAGAGTCCATGCCCTGACGAATGGAGGCTGTTCTGAGGGCTTAAGGGGGTGCAACTCAATATTTAGGAAGGTGTTCCTTAAGGTTTTGTACAATTACTGTACACACACGCCCCACACACACCACACACACACACAACACACACACACACACACACACACACACACACCACACACACACAACACACACACACACACACACACACACACACACACACACACACACACAACACACACATTCAACAGGCTCAATGGGAGGTTGGTTTCATTCACTATTGTTACTGTAAATGTCCCACAACATGTAAAAACCATGTTTATCTTAAACCCCTGGCTGTGATTGGTTGGAGTTGATGGACGGGAGCCCCGCTGTTATGTTTTCTTTATTGTTCAACTATTGAGTGGTGGCCATCTTTGTTGTCTCCATGTGGGACTTGATAGGAGAGGCTATACTGACAACTTCTGCTGTACGTATGGTACGTATGGTACGTATGGTACGTATGTGTACGTATGGTACGGTATATGGTTACGTATTGGTATTTCACGCAGCTGAGAGTCGAGTGGGGAGATGAATGGATTGGGTTCAGTTCCAGTCATCCTGATGAGCCCTTCCCAGCTAGCTAGTTGAGTCAGTCATCCTGATGAGACCTTCCCAGCTAGCTAGTTCAGTCAGTCATCCTGATGAGACCTTCCCAGCTAGCTAGTTGAGTCAGTCATTACCTGATGAGACCTTCCCAGCTAGCTAGTTCAGTCAGTCATCCTGATGAGACCTTCACAGCTAGCTAGTTGAGTCAGTCATCCTGATGAGACCTTCCCAGCTAGCTAGTTGAGTCAGTCATCCTGATGAGACCTTCCCAGCTAGCTAGTTCAGTCAGTCATCCTGATGAGACCTTCAACAGCTAGCTAGTTGAGTCAGTCATCCTGATGAGACCTTCCCAGCTAGCTAGTTCAGTCAGTCATCCTGATTGAGCCCTCCCCAGCTAGCTAGTTCAGTCAGTCATCCTGATGAGCCCTTCCCAGCTAGCTAGTTGAGTTCAGTCATCCTGATGAGATCTTCCCAGCTAGCTAGTTGAGTCAGTCATCCTGATAGACCTTCCCAGCTAGCTAGCTCAGTCAGTCATCCTGATGAGCCCTTCCCAGCTAGCTAGTTGAGTCAGTCATCCTGATGAGACCTTCCCAGCTAGCTAGTTGAGTCAGTCATCCTGATGAGATCTTCCCAGCTAGCTAGTTGAGTCAGTCATCCTGATGGAGACCTTCCCAGCTAGCTAGTTCAGTCAGTCATCCTGATGAGCCCTCCCCAGCTAGCTAGTTGAGTCAGTCATCCTGATGAGACTTCCCAGCTAGCTAGTTGAGTCAGTCATCCTGATGAGACCTTCCCAGCTAGCTAGTTCAGTCAGTCATCCTGATGGACCTACCCAGCTAGCTAGTTGAGCAGTCATCCTGCTTGAGACCTTCCCAGCTAGCTAGTTCAGTCAGTCATCCTGATGAGCCCTTCCCCAGCTAGCTAGTTCAGTCAGTCATCCTGAAGAGCCCTTCCCAGCTAGCTAGTTCAGTCACTCATCCTGATGAGACCTTCCCAGCTAGCTAGTTCAGTCAAGTCGTCCTGATGAGACCTCCCCAGCTAGCTAGTTCAGTCAGTCATCCTGATGAGCCCTCCCCAGCTAGCTAGTTCAGTCAGTCATCCTGATGAGACCTTCCCAGCTAGCTAGTTGAGTCAGTAGTCCTGAATGAGACCTTCCCAGCTAGCTAGTTCAGTCAGTCATCCTGATGAGACCTTCCCAGCTAGCTAGTTCAGTCAGTCATCCTGATGAGACCTACCCAGCTAGCTAGTTCAGTCAGTCATCCTGATGAGACCTACCCAGCTAGCTAGTTCAGTCAGTCATCCTGATGAGGACCTACCCAGCTAGCTAGTTCAGTCAGTCATCCTGATGAGACCTTCCCAGCTAGCTGAGTTCCAGTCCAGTCATTCCTGATGAGCCCTTCCCAGCTAGCTAGTTCAGTCAGTCATCCTGATGAGACCTTCCCAGCTAGCTAGTTCAGTCAGTCATCCTGATGAGACCTTCCCAGCTAGCTAGTTCAGTCAGTCATCCTGATGAGACCTACCCAGCTAGCTAGTTCAGTCAGTCATCCTGATGAGACCTTCCCAGCTAGCTAGTTTTAAGTCAGTCATCCTGATGAGCCCTTCCCAGCTAGCTAGTTCAGTCAGTCATCCTGATGAGACCTTCCCAGCTAGCTAGTTCAGTCAGTCATCCTGATGAGACCTTCCCAGCTAGCTAGTTCAGTCAGTCATCCTGATGAGACCTTCCCAGCTAGCTAGTTCAGTCAGTCATCCTGATGAGACCTACCCAGCTAGCTAGTTCAGTCAGTCATCCTGATGAGACTTCCCAAGTAGCTAGTTCAGTCAGTCATCCTGATGAGACCTTCCCAGCTAGCGAGTTCAGTCCAGTCTCCTGATGAGACCTTCCCAGCTAGCTAGTTCAGTCAGTCATCCTGAGAGACCTTCCCAGCTAGCTAGTTGAGTCAGTCATCCTGATGAGACCTTCCCAGCTAGCTAGTTCAGTCAGTCATCCTGATGAGACCTTCCCAGCTAGCTAGTTTGAGTCAGTCATCCTGATGAGATCTTCCCAGCTAGCTAGTTGAGTCAGTCATCCTGATGAGACCTTCCCAGCTAGCTAGTTCAGTCAGTCATCCTGATGAGCCCTCCCCAGCTAGCTAGTTGAGTCAGTCATCCTGATGAGACCTTCCCAATTAGCTAGTTGAGTCAGTCATCCTGATGAGACCTTCCCAGCTAGCTAGTTCAGTCAGTCATCCCTGATGAGACCTTACCCAGCTAGCTAGTTGAGTCAGTCATCCTGATGAGACCTTCCCAGCTAGCTAGTTCAGTCAGTCATCCTGATGAGCCCTCCCCAGCTAGCTAGTTCAGTCAGTCATCCTGAAAGAGCCCTTCCCAGCTAGCTAGTTCAGTCAGTCATCCTGATGAGACCTTCCCAGCTAGCTAGTTGAGTCAGTCATCCTGATGAGCCTTCCCAGCTAGCTAGTTCAGTCAGTCATCCTGATGAGACCTTCCCAGCTAGCTAGTTCAGTCAGTCATCCTGATGAGACCTTCCCAGCTTAGCTAGTTAAGTCAGTAGTCCTGATGAGACCTTCCCAGCTAGCTAGCTCAGTCAGTCATCCTGATGAGACCTTCCCAGCTAGCTAGTTCAGTCAGTCATCCTGATGAGACTTCCCAGCTAGCTAGTTGAGTCAGTCATCCTGATGAGACCTGCCAGCTAGCTAGTTCAGTCAGTCATACTGATGAGCCTCCCAGCTAGCTAGTTCAGTCAGTCATCCTGATGAGACGCCTTCCAGCTAGCTAGTTGAGTCAGTCATCCTGATGAGATCTTCCCAGCAGCTAGTTGAGTCAGTCATCCTGATGAGACCTTCCAGCTAGCTAGTTCAGTCAGTCATCCTGATGAGCCCTTCCCAGCTAGCTAGTTGAGTCAGTCATCCTGATGAGACCTTCCCAGCTAGCTAGTTGAGTCAGTCATCCTGAAGAGATCTTCCCAGCCTAGCTAGTTGAGTCAGTCATCCTGAGAGACCTTCCCAGCTAGCTAGTTCAGTCAGTCATCCTGATGAGCCCTCCCCAGCTAGCTAGTTGAGTCAGTCATCCTGATGAGACCTTCCCAGCTAGCTAGTTGAGTCAGTCATCCTGATGAGACCCTTCCCAGCTAGCTAGTTCAGTCAGTCATCCTGATGAGACCTACCCAGCTAGCTAGTTGAGTCAGTCATCCTGCTGAGACCTTCCCAGCTAGCTAGTTCAGTCAGTCATCCTGATGAGCCCTCCCCAGCTAGCTAGTTCAGTCAGTCATCCTGAAGAGCCCTTCCCAGCTAGCTAGTTCAGTCAGTCATCCTGATGAGACCTTCCCAGCTAGCTAGTTCAGTCAGTCATCCTGATGAGACCTCCCAGCTAGCTAGTTCAGTCAGTCATCCTGATGAGCCCTCCCCAGCTACCTAGTTCAGTCAGTCATCCTGCTGAGACCTTCCCAGCTAGCTAGTTGAGTCAGTAGTCCTGATGAGACCTTCCCAGCTAGCTAGTTCAGGCAGTCATCCTGATGAGACCTTCCCAGCTAGCTAGTTGAGTCGTCATCCTGATGAGACCTTCCCAGCTAGCTAGTTGAGTCAGGCATCCTGATGAGACCTTCCCAGCTAGCTAGTTAAGTCAGAGTCCTGATGAGACCTTCCAGCTAGCTAGTTCAGTCAGTAGTCCTTGATGAGACCTTCCCAGCTAGCTAGTTCAGTCAGTCATCCTGATGAGACCTTCCCAGCTAGCTAGTTCAGTCAGTCATCCTGATGAGATGTCCCAGCTAGCTAGTTCAGTCAGTCAACCTGATGAGACCTTCCCAGCAGCTAGTTCAGTCAGCCGCCTGATGAGCCTTCCCAGCTAGCTAGTTTAAGTCAGTCGTCCTGATGAGACCTCCCAGCTAGCTAGTTCAGTCAGTCATCCTGATGAGACCTTCCCAGCTAGCTAGTTCAGTCAGTCATCCTGATGAGACCTTCCCAGCTAGCTAGGTTCAGTCAGTCATCCTGATGAGACCTACCCAGCTAGCTAGTTGGTCAGTCATCCTGATGAGACCTTCCCAGCTAGCTAGTTCAGTCAGTCATCCTGATGAGCCCTCCCCAGCTAGCTAGTTCAGTCAGTCATCCTGAAGAGCCTTCCAGCGAGCTAGTTCAGTCAGTCATCCTGATGAGACCTTCCCAGCTAGCTAGTTCAGTCAGTCATCCTGATGAGACCTTCCCAGCTAGCTAGTTCAGTCAGTCATCCTGATGAGACCTTCCAGCTAGCTAGTTGAGTCAGTCATCCTGAAGAATCCTTCCCAGCTAGCTAGTTGAGTCAGTCATCCTGATGAGACCTTTCCCAGCTAGCTAGTTCAGTCAGTCATCCTGATGAGACCTCCCCAGCTAGCTAGTTGAGTCAGTCATCCTGATGAGACCTTCCCAGCAGCTAGTTGAGTCAGTCATCCTATGAGGACCTTCCCAGCTAGCTAGTTCAGTCAGTCATCCTGATGAGACCTTACCCAGCTAGCTAGTTGAGTCAGTCATCCTGCTGAGACCTTCCAGCTAGCTAGTTCAGTCAGTCATCCTGAAGAGCCCTTCCCAGCTAGCTAGTTCAGTCAGTCATCCTGATGAGACCTTCCCAGCTAGCTAGTTCAGTCAGTCGTCCTGATGAGCCTCCCCAGGCCTAGCTAGTTTCAGTCCAGTCATTTCCTGATGAGACCCTCCCCAGGCTA